>NC_137194.1:18595285-18705285 GCF_960531495.2 Zeus faber | reverse complement strand
TGGTGACAGCTCATGCATGACCTTAAGCTTTTGTGGATCTACACAGTATTGGTCAGTCAGAGGGCAGGAGCCTCCACCCCTCAGCCAGCTCAGCCAATCAGATTAAAGCCCCCCACAGGACAAGCATGGTATTAAGGAGCGTAACACTGGAGAACAACACTAGTGACTACTTCTGATGTTGTGTAGTGTGGACATCAGAGGAAGGGCATCCGGGCAAAGCAGGACTTTTTGAATTGGAAAGTTCCAGTAATAGAAGAGGGTATGTATTTTGTGAGAGGTACATTTGCAGCATACACCTTATGTCTTTCCAGATAAGATAATCTCTTTAAGTTCCCAAATGACCTTGATCATTGAAATGTAAGAGCAAGTAGTGCATGTTTGATTTCACTGCACTTAAAGGTGCAGTGTGTTTAATTTACAGAACGGTCTTGGCAAATGGAAGTGAATATAATATTCACAAGTATGTTTTGATTAGCGTAAAATCCCATGAAAATAAGCATCGTTGTGTTGCCGTCACCTTAGAATGAGCTGTTTTTATGTACGTACATAGGGGGCGGGTAGGCTTCACAGAGGCCACAATTTTGCACCACAATGTTTCTTCTACAGTAGCCCAGAACGGACAAACCAAACGCTGGCTCTAAAGCGGGACTTTTCCATGTTTCGCGGCCACCGTCATTTACGCGGAGTCTGTTATGTTGCACCGTGATGGGGGAAGTACAGTATTCAGTTGGTTGCAATCTGCAACCTCACCGCTAAATAGAAATCTGCACACTGCACCTTTAAGCTGGTCTTGTCTTGTTTTGGTTGCTGGGTAATAAATCTTGGACAAATTCTTTCATTCTTTCGAAAACACAGTCACCAACAATAAGCATAGGGAATACACACAAAAGCAGCCAATGCTGCTTAAATTTGTCACATTGCAGAGATGGCTGTCTTGACAGACCTGTCTGTTATAGACTGTCACTAGGCCTCAAGTTACATCTTTGTAGAGGACAACAAGACCTTATATCTAATATCCATGTTTTTTCTGCATAGTTCCTTTTTGTATACACTACAGAGTGATAATCTCTCCCCGTATTACTTGAGAGCAACCACTTTTACTGTAGGTGGTAGGTAACATGTGCCCCTATTACAGCCAGCCCAGAGGCCCCAGTCAGCAACACAGGTTGAATTTTAAGTTAAATTTCAAACAGACATCAGGTTACATTTTTATCAGTCATAAGCAATACTGTGACTAAATACTGTGAATCTCTTTGTTATTTCAGGGTACCGGATAATTGTGCTATTATGGCCAAAAATCAATCCAGACTCAATTAATTTTTTAGACCGATTGATTTCTGCTCATCCAAATCAGATATGGGCCGCCACCTCAGCACAAACCAGTGTGCACATTTATTGGGTGGCAGAACATCATACTGCAAACTAAAGTACCTCATAAGTGTCCTGAGAAACCTCCACGGCTATGCCAGGAGACCCTTTAAAACTACAAAGATAAAACGCTATTATACCAGCTTTTCGTCTGATCACCGCTTCAGAAATGGCGTCAGAGAAGTGGAATATCTCCAGGCTGTGCCTTTCTGCTCATCCTCCGACAGGGACGTGCTCAAAGTCAAAGCTCCCGTTGGGCTCTTTCAGGACACACAGACAACTTCTCAGTTGTATGTACTGGGAGCGCGTCTCGGTGAATCATTTAACAGACTTTCCAGGCACATTAATGTTTATTTCAAACCAAAGGACGTCCCCCTTGCGCCTGTTGCTGGGAATCCCAATTTTTTGCTCACAACTCCCGAACCTTGCAGCAAGCTGCAGAGGCGGAGTCAGAGGGCGGCCAGAGAGACAAGAGTTTTTCAGGACCAAGATACAACACATACACCGAAATCTGGGGCTAAGAAAAATATCTCAGAGACTCAACCTGAACCAGAAACGCGTCCCAGACTCCAATTATTTCACATCAGCTCCCTGGCGACGAGATTCGGAGAAAGCTACAGTTATGTCGCCAATCACATCAACTCAGTCTTCTCCGGAAGACCTGCGATTAATTTCCAAATTCAGGACACTGTTGAGGATTTGTCCTCAGCAGGAGGTTCAAGCAGGAGGCAGAGACGGAGAAAAATGCAAAAAGAGCAGAACAAAATCTCAGTCGAGGCTGACAAACCCACTCAGAGTGCAGCAGTTGAAGATAATACCTTCAATAAAAGGGTGGAAGGTTACCTCCTCATTGCAACACACATCAACAGATACTTTGGCGCCAAAGTTGCGGATACAGCTGATTGTGGTCGGATACACAAAGAGAAAATTGTTGGGGAAAATGGGAGCACTTATCAAAAGGAATCCTCGGAACGGTCCGCCTCCGAAACTCAAAGGGCACTGTCACAGCAGGAACAAGAAGAACACCCCATCCCTAGAACTCAAGGGCTTTTCCACACCAGCAGCAACACAGCTCATTTTGGAGAGAGCTACTTTGAAACGGCCAACCACATAAATCGGTATTTCCAAAGTGCTTCAGCGGAAGATGTAGATATGAATCCCGTAAGAGGAATGGAAACCGAAACCGCAGCCACAAAGAGACTAAAAGCCGTATCCTTCATGGACCGTCTTATGCACCCCTCCACCTCCATCCCTTATCTGCTCGGTAGTTATCTAAAACTAGAGCCCTGGGCCCAAAGCGGTCGCTCCAAACCTGATGCAGCAGCACCAGAGACAGCATTTATGAGAAGGGTGAGTTGAGCAAAAAATACACAAGGACGTATAAAGTGCATCTGTGAAATCCTTTAGAGGTAGAAGATCTGCGATCAATTCATTAAATTACATTAACTCATCGGAATGAACACTGCAATTCACACAAAATGACCTCATTCTCATAACTCCCTTAAAAGTCTGCCTTGGGAAAAAAAAAAGAGTCGGGTTTCTGAGTGGTGAGAACTTCCTAAATTGACTGTATAGATAGTGACTGGAAGTCAACAGTCTGCCTTAAACTTCCCTCCCTATAGGAAAACCAGTCAATCAAAGAGTTGTTCATGTTTACAAGCCTCAAGAACATGTCCTGAAAAATTGCTATAGCTGTAAATCAGTGCAAACCTTTGTATAATCTGGCGACATTACACAGGCTAGTTCTATTTTTTACTTTGCAGTAGTTGATTGTAGTGGTTGCATGATGCCTGATAAAAAATAAGTAAATAAATATATATATATATATATATATATATATAGAAGAACAGACACCTTATTTGATAAATACTCCTTCGAGAGTTTGTCTATTGGAGAATTTGTTTGTAACTAATGGAAATGTGAGGCTTTTTTTTTTTAACAACTGGGTATTTGATGTCGTTCTCAGGCTTCTCAGGTTTTAAATCGCAGGCAGGCGGATGACATGACGTATGAATTGATTTGCAATCTGAGACAGGTCTTGTCTCCAGATGCTCTGACAGCCTGCGTTGAGGCCCTCAATGAACACCTCATCCGCTATCCGTCATGCAGAGAAATAATGTGGCAGGTCTGTTAAATATAAAAGAAAACGAGGATTTGAAGATTTCTTTTTTTTCAGGAAATGTACTTTACTTTTTTTCCCCACTCTATATTTTCAGGAGAAAACAGCTGTAAAGCTGTTGAAACAGCGGCGTAGACACAGGGACAATGATGGACTTCAGAGTGCCATTAGAGAAACCTTGGCTTTGATCGGCTATGTGGACCCAGTGAAAGGACATGGAATACGAGTGCTCTCAATTGATGGCGGCGGTACAAGGTAACCAAATCCTGTCGAAAAAGTGACGGTAGCAATTCAGAATCCCTCGCGGTTTACCACGTAAAAGTTATTATTCACACCATACCTTCTCCAGGGGTGTGGTACCTCTGCAGGTGTTGAAGCTGCTTGAAGCCGAGACGGGGAAGCAGATCCATCAGCTCTTTGATTACATCTGTGGCGTGAGCACGGGCGAGTAATGACGGAGAATCATAATGAATAACATGCCTTTAAATTCAACGCAGTCATTTTTGTGCCTCTCTCCTCTAAAACATCACACCTGCCTCCCGTCGTTCTGTATGCGTTCCCAAACAGGCGCTGTCCTGGCCTTCATGCTGGGCCTGGCCCGTTTCTCCCTCGAGGAGTGTGCGGACATGTACCGGCGCTTTGGCTCCGACGTGTTCCGCCAGAACCCCCTGGTGGGCACGGTGAAGATGGGCTGGAGTCACTCCTACTACAACACGGAGACCTGGGAGACGATACTTCGGTAGGTGAAGGAGAGAACCTCGTGTCATTCTACGTGTAGTGGGCATCTTTTGGGACGCCACCGGGACATGCAACTTTACTCCTATTTTTATTTCATTAAGTGAGAAGATGGGTGAAAAGGTACTGATTAGAACATCGAGAGATGAGTTAAGCCCTAAGGTAAGGATCAACGTGTGACCTCAGTGCTGTAGAGAAGGGTTAATGCAGCCTGGCTATTTGCAGTGTATTCATCAGCCAAATATCAATTAAATACTGTATCAGTATTTAATGGATACCCACATCCTCCTTATTAATTCATCCCCTTTTAATAGCACAGCAGCCTCACTGACTAACATTAAAATCCTGAATGATCGGCACATAGCTGATGGTGTCATCTGACTAGGTGTCGGCAGTCAGTGCCGTTGTGAACTGGGGGAACAGCCCAAAGGCGTTCGTCTTCCGAAACTACAACCACACTCCGGGCTCTCTGAGCCGCTACGCAGGGGGTTCGGGCTACGAGATGTGGCAGGCTGTACGAGCGTCTTCAGCCGCTCCGGGCTACTTCCAGGAGTTCCCACTGCAAAGCGACATCCATCAGGTAGACAAAGACACCACTCGATTCTCCTTTAATCGAATTGAATGGAGTTTTATGGTTGATAGTGCGGTTGTTGGATAATTATCCACCGCCATTTACGAAATAAAGAAGACATAACTAGTACACTTGAAGACCTTGGTTTATTTTCTTGGTTGTCAGACTAGGAAGAAGTTGGAGAAAAAAACCTCCTCATGTTTTTTTGGTGTATTTTTGCAGGATGGAGGCATCATCCTCAACAACCCCTGTGCACTGGCTGTGCACGAGAGCCGTCTGCTGTGGCCAAACCAGCACTTCCAGTGTGTGCTGTCGCTCGGCACCGGCCGCTACGACAACGTAAAAAGGGGTCCCGCTACCTCCACCACCCTGAGGGCCAAAATCAGCAACCTCATTAGCAGCGCCACCGACACGGAGGGGGTCCACACCCTACTGGACGACCTGCTGGCCCCCGACGTCTACTTTCGCTTCAACCCCATGCTGAGCGCCGAGGTTTCCCTGGATGAGAGCCGGCCCGGGGCCCTGGACCAGCTCAAGAAAGACACCCAGGTCTACCTGGAGAGAAACCGGCTGAAGCTGGCCCGGCTCTGCCTGGTGCTGGGACCAGAACGCTCAGCGATGAGCCACACCAAGGACTGGCTGAGCGAGAGGGCCTGGGAGGTCAAACAGAGATGGGTGTGACAAGAATTAGTCATCACTGATATGTATTAAATAAGCTGTTTTTATTCATTTCAGAAACCCATCAGATAATAAGCTACCACCCTTGGAATAATAACACTCCATTTCATCATGAATCAAATTACTTAAATATTGTTAAAGTACTGTAGATGTTTGTAGTTCTGTAATATATATTTAATATTTAATATAATTGTATTTATTAATTGATGTTTTTTCTATTTACTTGGACTTTTTCTTGCACATTAGATTTTGGTCCAATTGTGCAACTTTATATATATTACAATATTAATATATTAATATTAATACTATATATATACAGTATATATATATATATAAACTTTATTTGAACATAACATTTTCCTTGTATAGATTGGGTATTCGATTTTTATTAACTATTTATTTCTACAATTAATATATAAATAAATATAAAATTAATGATAGTCTCTTAATATACATCTTTAAAATCTTTGTTGTGGCATGGTTCCTTCATTTTAAGTAGTGGTCTTCACCTGTCATCAGTTCCAAAGGATTTTACACTGACCATAGCTTGTAAGATCACATGAGTTAATTATTTGCAAATAATATTAACCATTAGCCAACAATAACTTCAGTTTGTACTGGCGATATGAATGTATTATCCCAATATCTGTCTTAAATGATGCTGTTGTATATATCAGAATATTTTCCCATAGTCACAAACTTCATAATGTGACAAATTCTGGGTCATACCTTATTATTATTCATTTAGACTGCAAAATTGAATATCAACATATGACAATATTTTAACGTCATGACAAATTATAAGAATTATCGCTTAATCCCAACTGGAATGTAAGGGGTTAAATCTCCGTTATAGCGGCTCCCTCGTTGTTCCCAATAGACGGGCTTTGTTTGAATCAGAAAGGCCTTATGTGAGAAGGAGCTTGTGTTTGTGCCAGCCAGAGTTACCCCCCCGCAGCCAACCAACCACCAACCTTGAAAAAGTACATCAATGACAAACATAACACGAAATGACTTGATCATTTATTAATTTGCAGTTTAATTTGATTTGCCTTGAACTGCAAGCCAAGTCTGATAATTAAATTGGTTGGCCACAAATCAAACCGGTGTAATCCTAGTCCATTTCCACAGTGGCGATGACGCTATATTTATGTGTGGATGTAACAAAGGAGTTATTATAACAAGCCGGCGGGCAGTGTTTACCAGTCGTGTGACCAGAGCCTGGGGCGGCCGTGCTGATACTCCACACAGACCCCCCGTGGCCTCCCACTCGCACCCGCTCACCTGATCTAACCTTATGGAGCCACAGATCCACGCCAAAGACAGGTTTTGTAGTTCATCGGGGCTACTGGACGGAATCCACTGTGATGGAGGATGGAAAACGCTCTCCTTAACGATGATGTAAGAGCCAGCTTCCAAGTGGAAGAAGTGACCAGGGGAGAGAGCAAGGCGAACTCTAAACTCAAAGGTAGGAGCTCTGATGTTCAGTGGTCCTTCCTATCCAAGCCTCTATTGAATATGAATGCTTTAAATTGGAAATAGGCCGACGCTGGTGTTTGGATGAATGTCCCCTGAGTGTAGTATATATCACGTTGTGAAGGAGTACCGCAGTCTTTAAAGCTGCCACTCAACACAGTGGAAGATTGGCTTTTGATGATGTCATTCTTCATTGTGTAGAGGGGGGCGGGGGTCTTTGAGTCAGCAGTTTTGCATTAGGGTGAATAATATATTGTTTGGTTCCCAGATCCTCAACGGAGACTGTTGGAATGCCTTCACTGCACTTTTTCTTGTGCTATTGGTTTCTTTTGACGACACGTTTGAGGTAGCTGACAGGTGTGTAGGTCTCCATTTAGGTCCTAAGTAACCTGTATGCACAGTCGGTCTTTCCATATGGCATAGTTAGGCAATTGCGTGGAGCCTCGCGTGCAAGGGGAGCCTGTGAATTTGTGTGGATTTTATTTTTTTCAGAAAACCTTTTTCTTTGTCACTCCAGCAATCGGCACTATGCATCACTCACATCCCATAAGTATCCCAATAATTAGAATTAGAAATCCATCCATCCCGAGGGCGCATTTAAAAGCGCCCGGAGACCAGGACCAAGCGTGAAGTTGATTTGGTGGCATGATGGTTCAGATGCTGCCTTCCAGTGCTGCGATGCCCAGGGTTGAGTTTCCTAAGGCTCGGTCGCTCAATGAGGTTAGACGCTCGAACAGGGTTTTAGCGTTCAAGGACTTGAGGGTTCAATGCCGCGTGAGCTTTTGAATGGCGGCACCCCAAGGGCGCGTTTAAGAGCTGAAACTTGAGCCACGCACGGCTTTTCCTCAAAAAAACCCATAGCATCATCGTTCCCAGAGGTGCCCAGACCCACCACATCAGGATTGGTTGTATCGATCCGGCTACTGGGGAGAAGAGGGAGTCCAACCGGCCACCGGCCCAACATCGATGGGTACGTTCTGGGTGCGCGATCATAACACCATCACGCCTCCGGGTCACCTTCACATGCTACCCTGGTCTCCGGGAGCTGGCTTTCAAAATCAAAGTCATCATTGAACTTATGAACCGACAGCGGCTTATCTCTTCGTGCATCCAAGTCTTAGTGAGCTTGGTTGTCTCCAGCGATTATTTGATTCAAGGAACTGCTCTTGGATGGAAAAGTCTGGACATGAACCTATAACGGCACCGCTGGAAGGTAGTGTCTGAAGCCTCATGCGACCGGGTCTCCTTCACGCCTGGGTCTGCTCTCCGGCCCTTTAAAAACGTGTTGACCACCTTTCAAAAAATCAATCGGCGTTGAAGTCCTCCGACAGCCGCTCATCCCTTTGAGTGCAGAGTCTCAACAAGTGACGTCTGCACCAGTCAGCTGATTTACATACCACTGATAGATTAGATAGATAGATAGATAGATAGATAGATAGATAGATAGATAGATAGATAGATAGATAGATAGATAGATAGATAGATTTTTCTACTCTCTCTCATGGAACAACCAGGGTGCACGGCCACGTGTACTAAAGGAAGACCTTCATGAATAGAATGGAGAGCTTGTGGTGGTCACTGAGCTGCTCTGTGCAGCTCCGTGTCTCTTGACTGTGCAATCTGGTGCATGGCACTGATCACTGCTTCAGTTGAACGTACCATAAGAAAAGCCCATTCTGGCGGCCAAGTGGCTCAACATACTCTCCTGCTTTTGTTTCCCATCTGAGGTGATGCAAACTGTGTTTCAGTCACAGAGATGGGGGAGGCTGGGGATCGGGGTTTGCCCATCAGATGAGCTCGGAGCTAACACAGGGAACTGTGTCTTAACACGTTGCGTCACTCAGGCTGCTCCAGCCACCTCTGGTACCGGGTTCAGTGGATTGGAAAATAAAAAAAAGGATTTTGTTTTCAGGATCGATTCAAATGAGAGGACTTCGAAAGTTTATGTCAGTTGTAGCAGTCTTCCATCGATAAAAAAAAACCTTTTCCAATGCTGTTGTGTAGCCCAGTTAAGAAAGCAAGCAGGTAAGTCAAGCTTTATTTGCTTATTCCACTTTATAAACACAGTTAAAAAATGCTTCAGAGAAAATAAAGGACACAATGTAAAATAGGTAACGAGAAAAAAAAATCAACATATATTTCTACATAAATATTAATTAGGACATTTAAATAAAATGAACACAAAAGAAAAACATATATTTTTGTTTTAAAACTTTATATCAAAAAAGGCCAACCTCTAAAAATGAGTTTCCAGGTGCAGCGTAAAACAATCAGCAGATTGTGTGGTGTTCTGGCCCGTGTGGATGCCTCATCGCCCACACAGGTCAGAACTCTGAGGACAGACGTGAAATGCTCTTTGTCTTCCAGAACGACAGCTCCTCCCGGGTGTTTGCTGCTGTTTCTACATAAGAAAACTTTTCCTTTATTCCGGGCTCCTGTCAGCTGAAGGACAATGACCTTTTCCTCGGTTGACAACAGGTGTACAATAAAGGAAAAATAAATAGCGAATAAAAACCCAAAGTATAATGTTTAGTGGTACTTAAAAGATCTGCCGGTTGAAAAGCAATCTTCGTTTAAGTGAATTCTTCTTCCCCTGTTATTGCATCAAAGGGGAAAGATTCGCGATTTGCCACATGTAAAATTCATAAGAAGGAAACAAATATTCCTTTCATGCTCTGTTCCCAGGTTCTCATGAGCCAAGAATAAAGCCCACATTTTGATGTCATCGTCACCAAAAGGAATGCAAATTGTTCATGAATCGGGTTTTTTGTGAGTGTGTTTGCGCGCTGAAAAATCCCATAGTTTGTAAGTTTGAGTAAGTGTCAATCATACATGATCGAATTTCACCAGAAATAAATTTGAACATGAGTTTGAATCCCCATTTCCCAGCATTCCTTCTCACAGAAGGAATACAATTATAATTCTATATGACCTCCTGCCATATAGTGTTAGTGTATTCATTCAGAAATGTTGTGACAGCCATTATGGCTGTGGATGGATGGAAGACACTGAGGCGGGTGATGTGTAGGAGGTTTACTCTGCTCATTCATTATTCATGGGATTGGTGGGCAGGGTGTACGTAAGTGGCAATGCCGGACAGAACCTCTTGTGCTGAAGCTGATACATTCTTCTGGTGCCTCTGATTGACTAGCCAGACGCAAGCACAGAGAGAATAATTGTTATGCAACGCAAATTTGCTATAATTCCCCCGGGGACATTGTAATTATCAATGAAGTGGAGGAGCCGCAGAGGAGGGGAGGAGGGATCCATGACTTGACTTCACATGAGAGGCAGGTAGGCTGGTGGAAACAGCATCCGGTGCGGAAGCTTAAGTTGCATGCTGGACATTTTCTTGACATTAATGGTGGAGCGTGATTCATTGTTCCAGTTTTTAATGTCTACAAAATCAACTGCACAACAATTACTACAACTGTCGGTTCTGAGATATTTCAAAACTTCAGCCGCACATGGCTGTTCATAGCTCTTACTTGACGAGGAACTGGAACCAATCCAATTTCGGTTTCTTTATCTTGCTGTATTATGATATAGAGATTATACCCTCAGACCAAATTCTGAATTGCTCTATTTCAAGTCAATTTCTGCGGTCTCTGAGAATTGAAATACTGCTACTTTATTCTTTTATGCAGTGGGATGGACTCTCATAAATGGAAAACAATAGGTTTGAGAGGGTTTGTTCCCCTGCTGTGGTATTGGACACGCCGTGTGGAAATAACAAAGAAGCACTCTGTTGAGGTCCGATGGTGTAATCGTGGCGAAGGGATGGTGTAGTGGGATTAGTGATGCATTTGATATTCCTTAAAGAAATGGGGTGACACTTCACAAAACAGAGGTGATGTTAATGTATTTATATTGAACTTCCTCACTGTGGATAGGTGCATGAACAGACTAGAAGCACTGGTGGGTTCCATGCACTGGAAAGATGGAGACTCTGGTCACACCAACCCTGCTGCTACTCATGTTGCAGAGCATATGTGCCTTCGACATCCCCCTGGAAAGTGAGTTCACAGGGCCTTGGTTTACCCATTTATCATTATATCATCATTAACATTATCGTTGTGTATGAAATAACAAATGTACTAAAGTAAATTATTTATCCATGTGCAGTCAGACAGCCTCCAACTATCATAAAGCAGTCGTTGAAGGACCACATTGTTGACCCTAAGGACACCATGGTCATAGAATGTGAAGCCAAGGGAAACCCTCATCCGATGTAAGAGCTGCCTGCGAGCCACCAGAATAAATTATTTTGATCCTTCCAAATCAATACATGGTTTGTCTCATGCCTCACATTTGCCATAGTTTCTCGTGGAGGCGCAATGGGAAGTATTTGAATGTGGCGCGTGACTCTCAGACGTCAATGCGCAGACGCTCTGGGACCCTAGACATCTACGCCTGGAACGATCCAGAGAAATATGAGGCAGAGTATCAGTGCATCGCCTCAAATGAATATGGTTCTGCATATTCGAACAAGATAAGACTGCGGCTTTCAAGTGAGCAAAAAGCATTCATTTATTTCTTCATCCTCATCCTTTGTACACTTTAAAAATTGGTCTCCTGTGTTTCTCTTAGGAGCGCCTCTTTGGCCAAAGGAGATTTTAGAGCCTATAGTGGTCAGTGTTGGTTTGCCTCTGGTCCTTTCCTGCGACCCCCCACCCGGCCCTCCTAAACCTGAGACGTACTGGATGTCCAGCTGTAAGTGTTAGTCTAAAATAAGTATAGCTCATGAATGCATATATAAAATAAATATGTCACTTAAGGACCATGATACTCAAAGTGAGGTCAATCATACATAGCAAGCAGAATAACTGCATTGTCACGTACCAACTCATCGAGCCTAAACAGTATCCATTGTATTCACTAAGTCTTTTCTGGACGAAAGAGGTTTCACCCTCTGAGTCGTACTTCATGAACTTTGAGGTTGACCACAACACAATATCAATTTCAGGTTCTTATGCAAGGCCGTTCAGCTGGCCCATTCAGACGGCGTTCCCCACCATGCAGCCCGTGCGGCAGGACCGCAGGGTGTCCATGGGAGTCAATGGAGATCTGTACTTCTCCAACATTCTCCTGAACGACTCTGCAACTGACTACTGCTGCAACGCCCGGTTCCCTTACAAGAATAGCATTCAGCAGAAGATGCCGGTGGTTGTCAAGGTGCTGACGAGTGAGTATGGACTGCTGTTTGAGAATGGCCTACATGTTATAGGGTCAGAGCCTTTTAGTTGAGTAAGGCAACACTACCTGCTCACTCACTGATACTTAGATGCATACTGTAATGCCACACAAATATTGTAGTCCACTTTTGTCTGTACAGAGGCCGAGGCCTGCAGATGGAATTACTACATAACAAACTCTAACACTTTTTAATTCCCCCTTTGCTGCTTTTAACCACAGTTAACACAACCATGATTGTCATCCTAACCATCTCAAACTCGCCATCATACTGTACTTACTCACCAAGTGTTGTGGTGAGCGCATGATCTGGTTCCCTATCTGAAATAAATTAACTCACTTTGAGTTTTGCTCGACTTGGACCTTACTCACTAACGTATCTTGCTCATTTTTCAGTCAAGCTTCAAGATTCAAGAGGTTTATTTGTCTTTTGAGAGCTTGGGGTCTGTCATGTCTGACTGGTGTATTGTGGTGCGTTCTCCACACAGCGCGCACAGTGGCCGAGGCTGCCCCCACCTGGCTGTCTCCCACTGGAACCTCCAACAACATCCTGGTGCTGCAGGACGAGGAGCTGCTGCTGGAGTGTATCGCTGCTGGAGTGTGAGTGGAGGAAATAGGCCCCATTGTTTGGCACCACTTCTCTCACACTACGGTCTCCGCTAGCTAGTGCAACATCAATGAGACAAATGAAGTGATACAAAGGGCCTTTATCTACAAAACGCTGTCAATGACAATGTGTGTGTATATCTTCTAATGGTGGCACTCATTCTCTGAAATCTATATAGTTTTTTAATGTAAGTGGGTTGCACATCTTTTTATGTTAACAAAGGCCAACTCCTCACATTACCTGGACTAAAGATGGAGGACAACTGGTGGTGACATCACGGATGAAAGTGAAGAACTTCAGCAAGATGATTAAAATCCCAAAGGCCTCTTTTGAAGATACCGGTGAATACGTCTGCACAGCCACCAATAAGATTGGATACATCGAGCGAACAATAAATGTCAGAGTCAAAGGTGAGATAGATCAAATATATACATATATACATTTTGGTTTTGTCACAAAAATCTGGCAGAACTAGATTCAAGCCTTTTATCTGGCAGCGGCACCATTTTGGCTGGAGAAGCCCACTGATTTGGTGTTGGCCCCTGAGGAAAATGGAAACCTTGTATGTCAGTCTGATGGAATCCCCAGGCCAACGATCAGCTGGTTCATCAATGGAGAGCCAATAGAAAGTAAGTGTTTGGCACAAGAGCACGTAAGAAAAGCGCTCTCAATAATATAAAAGAGAGGAAACAATCCCTCCATTTAACAAGGATTGTTATGAATTATTTTCTACTCGTTTCTGTTCCAGCTGCGACACCACACCCCAGCAGGCAGTTGTCAGGGGATACACTGATCTTTCGTAGCGTGACCCTTGCGAACACTGGTGTCTATCAATGCAACGCCTCCAATCAGTTTGGCTACTTATTGGCCAATGCTTTTGTCAACGTATTACGTGAGTTACGACATTAGCATACTGTGCAAAATGATCATACAGCTCAAAATAAATTCTGCCTATAGCAAAGTTATTTTCTGGTATTGTATATCCATAGATGCAACACCGCGTATCCTGGCGCCCAGGAATGACCTTGTCAAGGTGGTGGAGGGCAGCCGCACGCTTCTGGACTGTCGCTATTTTGGGTCTCCTGTGCCTGACTTGCGCTGGTGAGGAGAAGCTTTTTCTATAAAAACACATTCGTCTTCACACATCTGCTTGATGTGTCTATGTTCCTGTGTGTATAGATACTGTATATAGTCTATAGATGTGTTTTCCCCTGTGTTCTTGTTCTTATAGGTCTAAATACGGACAGGGGAATCTTGAGGGAAACCGTTTTAGGATCCACAGTAATGGGACTCTGGAGATCAAGCACATCCGTATTGACGACCAGGGAACTTACCTGTGTATAGTGAGCAACATCGCAGGCCGAGATGAGAGTCAAGTCCGAATAGAAGTTAAAGGTTCATTCTTTTGGTCACTTTGAGCTCTGACAAAGAGGCTTTACCCATATATGAATAAACAATGAAATAAACTAGTAGTGTTTTCATCCACTCTTTGCAGAGCCCACTGTGATTGTCAAAAGACCACAGAGCATGAAAGTTATCCGTGGAACTGACGTGCGCCTTGAGTGCGGGGTAAAAGCTGATGTTAGCACCCCGGTCACAACCTCCTGGATGAAAGACAAAGGATCAGTCACATTTAGCTGGAGGTGAGCCCTGTCAATCCACCACACTTTCTCACGAGGCTCAAAGGATATCTGTGCCAGGACAAACATATTGTCGCTCTTTTATTCTGTTGACATCAGAAAACATATTTGTATGACACCCTCAGGATCTCTATGGACGAATCCAATCTGGTCATCACAAACGTTAACAGAGGAGACAATGGCAACTACACCTGTCTCATCAAGACCGAGATGGACCAGAAATCCGCCTCTGCTCGGCTCATGGTGATGGGTACGGAACGCTTTAAAGTATATAGAGGGGCAAAACCTTTGCTGTGCTTTTTAACCTTCCGGTCCTTTTTCTTGCAGACCGTCCGGAGCCTCCCACTGACCTCGAGCTATCAGATCCGTATGAGCGCAGCATCAGGCTTACTTGGGTTCCGGGAGACAGCAACAACAGCCCCATCACAGGTAGCAAACACTCATGATAAGTTGATGTGGACTGGAGATGAAAACCATTTCCTGTGCCACGCTGATCTTCTTAAAAGACTGAGATCGAGTATAAAAATAAGAACTCCCATTGTTTTTAGAATGGCTTTTCTTCCCTCCTCAGAGTTCCTGGTGCAGTACGATGAGGACGACTGGCTGCCTGGCAAGTGGCGAAACCTGTCGACATATCCCGGGACCCTCAACTCGGTCATCCTGCAGCTCTCACCCTTCAGTTACTATGAGTTCCGGGTCATCAGCATCAACGCCATCGGACTGAGTCGTCCAAGCCGTCCGTCCATGCGTTTCCAGACCAGCGGTGCACGTGAGTTTGAGGCTCACAAAGCAGAGCTGTGCTTGATCACCTTCAAATAGGCAGCGTTGAAGTCATGGATGCCCATTTTTGTCCCTGCAGCCCCAGATGTAATTCCAAAGAACATCCGTGGAGTGGGGACATGGCGGAACAACATGGAGATCAGCTGGGAGGTGATAGATAGTTGTGCTAACGCAAATTATTTTTTTAAGATAATTTTCCAATCAAAATGGAAATGAAGTTATTCTGCGCACTGCTGATTATGATTTCCTCGTGCAATGCCCCCGTCATCAGCCGCTTACCTACAGAGAGTGGAACGGGCCCCATTTAAAATATCTGGTGTGGTGGAAGAGGAGGGATTCAAGAGAGGAGTGGAAAAACGCAACTACCAAGTGGTTGAGATACTACATCTATGATGCTGACACGTTCACTCCTTATGATATCAAAGTCCAGGCAGTCAATGACTTTGGACTCGGCCCTGAGTCCCCAGTCGTCATCGGCTATTCTGGAGAAGACCGTAAGTATTGAGCACGTAAACATCTGTCAGTCTATCAATGTCTGTTAAGATCAATCAAAGAGCAATCAAAAAAAGAGAGAACATTTACACTTTTTCATTGCGGGGCTGCCTCAGACACAGGGCTGGAAGTCATTTGTATATGAAGAGTTTGCTCTACCTGGTTTATTGAATGGATACGGAACTTATGTAAAGAACTCTTGTTCTTTACATAATGTATTTCTTAACAACTTCTAACAACTCCATGTTTTTCATAAAGAGCCATCATACTGGTGCACCACGGGGCTCAGTGTTCTCACCAGTGTTATTCACACTATACATGGATGAATGCCCTAGAACAACATTCATTAAATATTCAGATGGCTCTGTGATTGTTGACAGCTCCAACTCTGTTGGAGCCAAAACAAAACAGGAAGTGGAGTAGTACAAATACCAGGGTACAACCTTACAAAACAAACTGACCTATCGAGCCAAATGTCATCGACAGCAAGCCAAACGCCTGTCAAATCGGTTTCCTTAACAAGCTCAGAGGACACAATGTTAATTAATCACTCCTCAATGCGTTTTACCTGTAGTTGCTTCACTGAGTCTGTGTTGACCTTCATTTGAACTTGGTATGGTGCTTTTAACAACATACAGAATATTAAACTGGCGACAGTGTATCGGAGCCTAGTAAAATTATTGGAAATAACAACTAAGGAGCTTTATGAGGAGCGCCTAATCAAGAAAGGAGAATGCATATCGGATCTTCTAGCTCATCTCTTAAATCGTCACTTTGAGACGCTGCCATCAGGGCTGAGGTCTCGACCCGTTCAAATGATTTCCCTAAAAAACACTGTGCAGACGTGTCAGATTGCTAAATGACACAGCTATTCTATTTTAAAATATAATAAAAATACTAAGTTAAAAGTCAGATGTCATTCTTGAATCTAAAAACGTTTAGATCCAACTTTGAAAACAAAATTCCTTCTACTGTAACATAGTGGTTGACATCTTTAAAACAAATAAATAAATACATTTGCCATTGAATGCCACACAATGTTTCAATACGCAATGACATGATTGCAATTCTATGGATACCATAAAAGTATTTAATTTCAGTACAGTTAACTTAAAGTTGTATTTTGTATGCATTTACAATTTTTGCAATAGCTTTCATGAATGTGATGTTCAAAAAATAGTAGATTATTCATGGTCATTGACATTTTCCCAGGGCCACTAACCGCACCCCTTAACTTGAGAGTGTCCGACATAGAGAGCGAGCAAGTGACGGTGTACTGGGACCCGGTGTCTCGCAACTCCATCATGGGAGAACTGAAAGAGTACAAAGTGAGTTCAGTGTGCATTTGTGGTGCCATTAGACATGAAAAATGAACAGACTGTCTAATTTGATCCTAAACATCCGTCCATAAGATCTGTGCGCCGTGTCCGTGTCTTAGGTGTACTTCTGGAGGGACAGCAGCCGGCTAAGGTGGCTCAGCGTCAGCAGAGCCATGAAATCTAAAGGCTTCCCTGCCAATGACCCTGGCTTCAGCGGGGTCCTTCCGGGGCTCTTCCCCTACAGCAATTACAAAATGTACATAGTGGTGGCCAACAATAGATACGAAGGCCCAGCCAGCAACACAATTGAATTTTCAACACACGAAGGGGGTGAGGACAGTTTATTTTAACCTCTGAAGCTTTCATGAAATGCATGAAAGGCCTCATTCTGTTTCCCTCAGTGGAGGAAGCTCGAACCGGACATTCCCACAGCGTTTGCTTGTTCTTGTCTTCCCCGGTGTGTCCGTCCACAGTACCGTCTGCTCCCAGAGCCTTCAGGATCCAACAGCGGCATCTGGACACCATTTGGGTCGACTGGGACCGTCCGGCAGAGCCCAACGGCATCATCACTGGCTACTCCCTAAAGTACCAGACAGGTGAAAACGTTTTTTCCAACTCAAATGACACTTTATAATGTGCATCCACATTTGAGAGGGACACTTGAGTTCCACATGATCCAATAGCACACTCAAGTACACACTCAAAGACCACCACAGCTCCTGGAGAGGGTTCTTCAGAGTGTTGAGTGTTCTCCTACAGGTGAGGCACTTCAGGTCATAGCGTGTCCTGGGTTCTTAATGGTCACTTCAGTTTGCTCTGACCACAGTGAACGCCACTAGGGGGGAGGAGATGCGAGACGAGGAGTTCCTTCCCAATGTCACGAGTTTCTCTGTCCGGAGGTACGACCGCTACACCCGATACAGGTTCTCCCTGGCGGCCAGAACTCAGGTCGGGATCGGGGAGTGGTACACTGAGGAGTCACCCCACTACACCACCGAAGGTATTTCGCTACTTTGGTCACTTGTCAACAAATTTAGCTGTGTGTAAGTGGTTTTCGACATGGGGTTGGGAGATCACCCGGGGGACGTTCAAGGGGGTTCAAGGGGGCTCCCAGCTAAAATGATCATAAACTTTCTAAATTACCAAATTCCAAATTTCCTAATTTTATAGTATAGACCCTCTAGGTGTGAAAGTTTGGATTTGAATCTCCACAGCCTACGCTCGGGACCAGGTCGATCTCTCCACTCAGGGTTGGTTCATTGGGATAATGTGCGCCGTGGCCGTCATCGTCATCATCCTTCTGATCGTCTGCTTCATCAAGAGGAGCCGCGGGGGGAAATACCCAGGTACCGCTGCGGTCGTGAATCCTTCCTCACCCGACCTTACCCCACCTCACTCAGTCTTTCCTCAAACCTCAGGCTGGAAGGAATATGAAGTCACGACGGCCGGAAGGAATTTTCTGTTTACCCATATGACAATAGCTTATGTGTGTTATGTGACTCTACCTTTCCCAGACCTCATGACCTGATGAATTTGAGGTCAGCCTATATACCTGTGTACGACCATTTAAAGTTAATATCTCAACGCGTACAACACCGCTGAAAGAAAAAGTAATTTTTCAAAGCAATAAAATGTTAATGTTTGTGTATCATATTGTGATGAAAGTAACAGTTTTAATTTCTTAGTGCGGGAGAAAAAAGACATTTCTCTGGAGCTGGTGGATGACAAGGATCAGGAGGGATCATTTGATTATCGGTACGATTTCAGACAGTAAACTGGAAATGAACATCTACAGTAGCATCTCTGCTGTTAAAGAAAATGACGTAAGATACCAACGTCTTAACAGCCCGTACTATATCTTGCCATCTTGTTTGATAAAATTGAATTTCAGTCAAAGTATCCTCAAATACAGTAGGTACCAATATCGATGGCACGCTATGTACATTTTACTGAACTCTGAAGAGGTCATTACAATGCTAATAACTAAAAAAGAATATGTTTTCTTTTTACTTTATGTAACTCAACAGCTATGCATAATAATAATAATAGCTTCATGTTGTTTTTTTTAAATAAGAGATAGCTAAAGAAATTAAAAATACAAATCAGAGATCAGAGAAACTTAATGTGGAGAACAGTAGTAATGTCTTTATTTTCATAACTCCTTTAACGAAATAACGGATATTTCTGATTTTTTTTCCTATTCACCCTACCTTTTCTATTTTAAATCAACGTTTCTCCCAAACTTCCAACCCTATTCTTTTCGCTCTGGATTATTCAAGGTCTCTTGAAAGGTATGAAAAACTAAGCATTGACACATTGACACTATTTACACCTCAACTCCATGATTCTGGTTGGGTTTAAATCGTTTTTGTTTGGGCAGCTGTAACGATACTTAATGGCCAAGTAACAGTGGGATATGTTCAGACAGCGCAAAAAAAAAAGTATATTCACATGATTTATTTTCACATGGAAAGTTTCCTTGACCAAAAAACCTTGAATATTTTCAGAATCGCACGGGTCTCCACCCTTCCCTTCCCCCGGCGGTAAGTACATTATTAATGTATTACTTGAGTTGTAAACCTGAATCTAATAGTGGATTAACCTGGTGAACTGCAGCCCATAATACTATGCTATACTTTAACACATAATAATTTTTTTTACAGAGAGGAAGAGAGAGGAATTCAAAGAGGCCAGGCCACCGTGGAGGCCATGATGAAGCGGAGTGACAGCGACGACAGTCTGGTGGACTACGGCGACGGAGGGGAGATCCCGTTCAACGAGGACGGCTCCTTCATCGGCCAGTACACGGGGAGCAGGAGGGAGGTCCGGGAGGAGATGGACTTCGGCGCCAGTCTGGAGCTCCACTCGCCGATGAACGCAATCTACTCCCTGGCATAAACCTCTCCAAGTGTCCCCCCCCCCCCCCCCCGGACCTTTCACCTCGTTTGAACCGGGCCTCTGAGCTCACTGACTTCCATGTTGTACTGGAACAAACTGGCGGTGGCTTGGTAGCCATGTTGGTCCTCCGAGACGAAACCTAAACAGCCTTTTGTCCCTTCTGCCCTCTCACCTTGCACCTTGCTCTCAATTGACATTTTTACCAGAAGGTAACTGATGTGACAGTCCGTCTGCAGATAGTGTGTTTGCGTGCGTGCGTGCGTGCGTGCAAGATTGGTTATGCGCGTGTTTGGAACTGTACATGTGCTAATGTTTGATTATCAAAGTACTAATGAAGAGACACTGACTGCACATCAAACAGTAGAGGAGTTCATAAGTTTATCATGTTGATAAAAGCGCTTGCATCCTTGAAGGTGGAACAATTAGACTTGCTTTAGTTTTTTTTTTTATCAATTAAATAACAACTGTTCTGTTTGTTTATTGTATTAATAATGTGACATAAGGGCTTCAGACGCTTTTTTTGAAAACGGCCGTCGAAAACTATTCCCATTTCGCGAGAATTTCACACACTCACCCGCCCTTTGGTCGACTCTATACATTAACATGTGTTTAATGACCTAATTTTGATGGCACAATTATATGTTACATGTGGAAGCAGCCTGGAACAGAAACAGGCCGGTCCTGTGTAAAATGTCCCATGGATAGGTCTCACCGGTACGACACTCACACGCAAAGTGAATCACTCCAAATGAAGGAGTGCATCGCGTCCCACACGTCCCGTTTACACTAGGCATTATGACGCGTCTTAGGTGATCCGATCACAAGTGGACAGCTCTACTGTATGTACGTCTGTTCACACCCAGAATGCGTCTCCACATGCGTCTCGAGCCACCACTCATGATCGGATCTCACTTCCCTGCTCTACATGCAAACAAACACGTACATCATTTCCGTTTGCATGCATTTTTTAGGTGTAGCAGCCTGGAACAAAGACACGCTGGGCCTGTGAAAAATGTCCCATGAATAGGCCTCGTGACACTCCCACGCAAAGGGAATCACTCCAAATTAAGTGGGAGTGCATTGTGTCCCACTGAAGCTCAGACTGAGAAGGTTAAGGAGTGACTGGTGGTCACTAATTAAGTGCAAAACAAGATGTAATGAAATTCTTGTCATCAATTATTCAGTATAAAATGCCTATACCTGGTGTCAAGGGTCACAGAAATCTCTGCTATATTTCCCTGATCTTCCGTTCTGGCTCGACCGGACTCATCAAAATATTCTTGATGTTCTGTAAACGGCGATAAATTCCCCCGCATATACAGTATAGGATTCATGTGCAGCGTCAGCTCGCTATTCGTCGGCGAGACATGAGAAACAGGCAAATCCGCTGGGGATTAGCTTGCAGTAAAATAGCCAAGAACCCTTTATACAAATTGACAGACGGATATTCTTCTGTGTCAAATGGTGTTCAGGCGTTTCCTTTTCAGCCCACTTCAAAATGTACGAAAGTCAAAAGTATATGTGGATGTGGATCATGCTTATGTTTCATCGTCTTGTTTTGTTTTCGTCACCTTGTAACATGACCAGAGTGCCCTCAAGTAAATAAAGACCTTGCTTTCTGTTTAAAATGTGAGATTTTAAACATTTTTGTGGAGCACTTTCTTCACAAACCTAAGGTGAAAAACTGTCTCTCACAGATAAGATCATGTTTTGGTCATATGGATATAGTTATTTACTTCATATTGTAAAAGACATGTCAGGTTAATACTTGAATATCTGTAAATCACATAAAATAACACTTGATAGAGCACACCTTATATTTTCTTGACTTATTTGTTCTTGATAAATTCCACTTATCTTGTACTATTGTTGGGGTCAGTTGGGGTAAAAGTTTTATTGGCGATACCGAATACCGAACGATGGTCCGAATGGCTACTAAAACAAACCCAGATAAGGCGTGAATGATTACTTCATGCAGAGGTGACTTATTTGAACTGAAGAATTATCTAATACTGTAACTTAATCTGGTTTATCTAGATTTGGATTCAGAAGCCTTGGACTTGCATCCTATTGAACTTGCTGTGCCAAATGAATGTGAAAATGTTGATCAAATATTCTCAGACACCCTATAATAGCACAGGACACATTATGAAACTTACACGCTTTAGACATTTGTCATTTTTGTTGTTGAAAAAGTTGGAAAAAAAGGTCCTTCAGGTAAACAACAAAAACAACACAACAACAACAATAATAATAATAATAATAATAATAATAATAAATATAGCAGCAATACATGGGGTCAAGCTTATTTGTGTTAGGTACGTATTATAGTTATTTGTGTTACGTGAAATGCATCACAATTTACTAAATGTATAAACATCAAACATTGTGGACTTACATCGGGTAGTTACGTCCATAGTTTATTTTAGTATATTGTGACTGACCTTCAGAGTGACCTGAACATAAATGTGATTTATATATATATCATAACGTCGTTACAATCATGGAATTATTGTTTTAAATATCAGAATCTTTATTGACTCATGTTTTCTGCTAATTTTCAGCATCTGTAACGGTGACAAAAACAACTCAGTAATAATTATTATTGTTTTCCTAACAATAATAATAAATATATTTAATTAAAAAAATATATATAAATAAATTTATTTGTAATTGCTACTTTATTGGACTTCTGTTACTACTATTTCTGTGAATAATTTGAAAATTCTGTTTAATATCTAACTTGTCTATACTGTAACGCAAACAACATTTATGTAACTTCAACAATAATTTTGAATTATGATTATTATGGAATAATTTGTTAATATTATAATATATATATAATATATATTTGTTAATATATATAACAAACACTTTCTGCCTTTTGATTAAAGTTTGTTGCGTTTAGCTGTACGAAAATGTTTGTGCGTGACGAACAAAGTCTTTTATTTTCTATTTTCAACTACATCTTGTAATTCTCATCTTACCTTGAAGGCATTGAAGTAGCCGCAGTGTCAGCGACGGGAGATGAAGCTGTGGTTGTTATACGTCAATTATGACGCATTCACATAGATTTACAATAGCTGAAATTACGTTAAGTATTTGTAAAGTTTAGCTGAGTTTACTTCGATTACATGTTCAGTACGTTATGTTTCCATGAAATACAAATAACGTTGAGGTATTTCTATTAGTAATTATCGTTGGATTTTGAACTCATCACTAAGTCACGGATTTCAGTGCTTTCCAGTGAACGCCATGATGAACCATGTCGATTATTGTATTTGTTATTAATCCGGAAAAGCATTGTGGACCACGGATTTTACTTGAACAGATCATTTATCAGGTAAGAATCTATATAAATACACACGTCGATCGATAGTTTGGTTACGTGAAACAAGATTCAAGAGATTCAAGAGGTTTATTTGTCACGAGTACAGAACGCCTCTGTCCACTCCGCACACTAGACACGGTCCAGCTGGACATTCTAAATCTGAATCTGTACATTTATAGTTAATAATATGATGACCTCATAAAGCGTCTTCCTGTAAATCTCATCTAGTTCATTTTCGAACGAGACGTGTGGCGTGTAACCAGACCAACTGAATATTTTGGGTCAAAGTCATTCTGTTTTTCACTAATATCTGCTCCGTATGTGGATGGATTTGGTTTACATTTAAACCACGGGACGCCTGTGACATAGCGGTTTAAACAACCCCTCAACCGTGTTTCTAGCTTACGTGGAAGCAAGTCTTCCAGGTAGCTTTAGCCGGGTTGGACATATTTTGGACTGGCGTACTGGCAAAAACGCACAAAATACGCTCGTGTTTTTTTTTTTTTGCTAATATTTGCTCCGTATGTGGATCATTTTGGGTGAAACTTCAACCACGAGGTCTTTGCGACTGCGCGGCTCAAACAAGGCGAGGCAACTTCATTAAGATGGCACATTTCATTCACGAGGTGGCGAGGGTTGGCGTCGGTGAAATTGTCAATAAAATCCCTTCCTCTTTCACAACAGGTTCTGGAAGGCCGTGTGTTCAGTCCAAGTAGACGGCTGAACTTATTAGATCCCCTATCAACTGCTGGAAGGGGTCCGCCGATGAATGACTTCATTTCCAATTTGTCCGGTGTCCCAGAGTTCGGTAAAGTCCTTCTTTAGCAGTTCCGATTGTTCTCTGCGAATCGCACTGAAACCCCCACGCACAGCGACTTGAGTAGCTGTTGGACTTTCCGATAAAATTGTGGTTATCTTCCGATTGATATGACTGACTGTCGCACCTGGGGAGCAGGATGTTTCAATCTTCTTACCGCGTATGTACCTAATTGCACAATCTCCCACAACGGGTTAGGTCAATTTGCCGCGGCAGGATAGTGGACCCGTG
The DNA here is from genome assembly GCF_960531495.2 of Zeus faber. Lineage (NCBI taxonomy): Eukaryota > Metazoa > Chordata > Actinopteri > Zeiformes > Zeidae > Zeus > Zeus faber. The sequence goes on along the minus strand of NC_137194.1, from coordinate 18,681,030 downwards.
CCCGGCTCGACCGCCCGGCGAGACCCTCACGGTCCGTCTCTCGTCACTTTTCCGCAAGTTGTCCGCCGACGACTCTCAGTGGTTCAAATCCATTCTGTCGTGGTAGGGTCGGCGGCTGGATAATCCCAACGGTTTGTGCCGGTCTCTCCCGCACTCCGCTCAGCCCAGAGTGCGGAGTGCTACTCTGGCTCGCTACCCTCGCCAGCCCAGCCTTTGGAGTGGAGTGAGCCAGCGAGCCATAACTGCCCAGTTCTATTCTCCTTCGTTTTGCCTTTCTTTTTGGGCATGGCACCGATCTTATGCCAGTAGGCAGTACCCGCTGTTTGTTCGGTTGGTTTCTTTAGTACTGTCTTTGTCTCGTCAAGTTTTGGGGAAAAAATAACAGTGAAAGTATCATCCATTAGCAACTTTCTAAGCTAGCTCACCAGTTATGGGCGACCTTGGGACTGTATCCTGAAGTGCATCTCTGTCTTTTTCTAGCGCGATTATCCTGGTTTTAAGCATAGCGAGCCGTTTCATGCAGTCTGCGCAAGAAGAACAAGAGCTGCAGTGCATCGTGGGTAAAGTCGGAGCTCGCGTTTGTGTATTAGGACAAAGTTGGTTTTCCAGGCTGCCGTACAATAATTATTTATTATTTTATAATAATAATAATAATAATAATAATAATTATAATAAAATACATCTTCTTTTAGATTGTATTGTGTTGAATAGACAGTTTTTGAAGCCAATCCAGATACCAGAGGCATGTTTACATAGTCGTACCTGTTCTAATACAGCTTTATCAGACAATATACTGTATGTATTTATGACTGGTCCACTTATGGGCTTTTATTGCAGTCTTCCATTATTAACCTTCGCACGCACATCTTGTCCTGTATTGTCCTTTGCTTTTTATCGGAATTCCACCTTTGTCACTGACTTATCTCACATTTATAAAGGACTTGGACCCCCGCCGTCTCCGAGGCAGACCCGTCTCTCGCTGAGGAACCTCAAGGCGGTAAGTCTATGCTCCTTTAACTGGAATACTACGTTTATCAAACCGTAGGAAAGCCATGCAGGGACAATTTAGACAGCATAGGAAAAGACAATGTAAGCAGAATGAGATGTGGTGATAAATATTTAACAGCCCATATCACGGAGAGCTGTGTAAAAGCAAACATTATAGGAGACAAAATGATGCATATTAAAGACATATTTCATTATTTCAGGCCACTCTAAGGGGAGCTACACGTTGGCAGAGACATGATGGCTCGTTTAACCATTCTTGCTGGTAATTTGGATTCCAAATGTTGTTTTTAAGTCAATAACATGTAGTATTCCTGTGAAATATAGAGCTTCAGTTCTGTTCCTCAAATTTGTTTTATATATATTTTTTTAGGATTGACCATTTTGATGTCTCTCCAAATGGGTATGTGTACATTTTGACACATTTTCCGTTTTCTTCTTTCTCTGCATTTATTCATTCATTCATTCATTCATTCATTCATTCATTCATTTATTTATTTTACACACACGTTGTAACTGTGCTTCCCGTCATATCCAACAGTGTCATCCACCAGACTGGTTTGTTACTTCACCAACTGGTCCCAGTACAGACCTGGTGTTGGCAGATACATGCCTTCTAACGTGGACCCTTACCTCTGCACACATCTGATCTACGCCTTCTCCATCATCAACTACGCCAACGAGCTGACCTTCTACGAGTGGAACGACGATGTTCTCTACAAGGCCTTTAATAATCTCAAGAACAGGTGAGTTGCGCATGCATGCAGGGTGTGCAATATATTGTAATAGTGTTGTAACAACATTGTAATTACTCATCCGTGGTTATCCACACCCATATTATTGTATACATACTTATTCATCCTGTATAGAATGTCTATCAATATTTATATTAATACCCACACCGTACTCGCAACCGTACTTTTACAACCAATCATACAAACACACTTGACCCCTGCCATAGCTCTTCAATTTGATTTATCCGGTGCATAAAATCACATTTTGCATATTTACAGAAACCCTGAGCTGAAGACGTTACTGGCTGTCGGCGGGTGGAATTTTGGCTCTACGCAGTAAGTCTATGATGCTTTATTAACTAGTTTAGTAATGCTTTATGATACTCTTCATCCGATTCATAATAAAGATTGTAAATTTATACATCTTTCCAGATTCTCCATCATGGTTTCGTCTCCTGCTAACCGCCAGAAATTCATCCAGTCGTCCATCAGCTTCTTGAGAATACACGGTTTCGACGGCCTGGACTTGGACTGGGAGTACCCTGGGGCGCGAGGCAGCCCTCCAGAGGACAAAGAGAGGTACACAGCGCTCCTCAAGGTCAGTCTAGGAACAAAGATCTACCTTTGTAAACAAACTTAGAAACTATGAATTTTAACCGCAGTAAATCGACCACATTGAATATGCACATTATTTATACATGTGCACCTGTCCACAACTGAATCTCTGTCTGTTTAGGAGCTACTTGCTGCCTTTGAAAAGGAGGCCAGCGAGAGCAGAAGACCCAGGCTGATGCTTACTGCAGCAGTGGCGGCCGGGAAGGCAAATATTGACAGCGGCTACCAGATCGCTGAGGTGTCGAAGTGAGTGAATGTGGCTGGATGTGGATTACCAAAACAAGATAAAAACAAGGTCATCATGCTGAAAATGTGACAATAATTGTTCGATTTTGTTCATGTTTCAAGATATCTAGATTTTATCAATGTGATGACCTACGACTTCCACGGAGCGTGGGAGACGTTCACCGGTCACAACAGTCCCCTGTACCGAGGTTCTACCGATGAGGGAAACAATATTTACTTCAACGTTGTGAGTAAAATCCTCCATGGATGTCAGGCGATGCTTTTCCTACCGTAGAATTGTAACTGACTGGTGTCTATTTCATCTGTAGCACTATGCGATGATGTACTGGCGCGACAACGGAGCTCCCCTTGAGAAGCTTACAGTCGGTTTTGCCACTTATGGACGTACGTTTCGCATGACCACAGCAGCAAATGGCGTGGGAGCGCCGACCAATGGAGCTGCATCTGCCGGCCCCTTCACTCGGGAGGCAGGATTTTGGTCCTACTATGAGGTCAGTAAAGAGTTTATTCATGGATGTTTATCACTAACTGAACCACTGCATTGACCATTGTGTTTGTATGTGAAATTCTTCCACCAGATTTGCACCTTCCTCAACGAAGCCAATTTGCAATGGATTGATGACCAAATGGTGCCCTATGCCACCAAAGGAAACGAGTGGGTTGGATTTGATAACAGGGAGAGCTATGAAATCAAGGTAGCAACAGCAGAATTTTGTCATTCTGAGGCACCTGTCTACGACTCCGTTATTAAAATGGACAAATGAAAAATAAGAATAATAAAAACATCTCATAAGTTGTTTTTTTGCTGGGTAATCGTGTAAATGTGATAAATTCACTGTTATTCCCTAGGTACGTTATCTGAAAGAAAATCAATTTAAAGGAGCCTTCATTTGGGCTCTGGACCTGGATGACTTCCAGGGACAGTTCTGTGGACAGGGGAACTACCCTCTCATCGGCTACCTGCGAGCCCTTCTGGATTCAGGTAAAAATCTCAACACATGGTTCAGCATGTAAGAAGTTGTTATCGAATCACTTTGTCCTATTTGACACTGTTTTTCTTTTCTCGTCATCAGATTTGCCCGCGCCCCCTTCTACAACCACAGGGCAACCAGTTACCACAACTACAGTGGACCCGACTGCATGCAACACTAGTCCCACCACCACTTCCACCCCCAGTCCCACCACCACTTCCACCCCCAGTCCCACCACCACTTCCACCGCCAGTCCCACCGCCAATTACACCACCAGTCCCACCACCACTCCCACCACCACCCGCAGCACGACTTCCATCCCCAGTCCGGGAGATTTCTGCACGGGAAGGGCGGACGGCCTCTACAGCAACGACAAAGACACCGGCTCCTTCATTCAATGCGCCAACGGAGTCACGCACCTCCAGAGATGCCCTGCGAAACTCGTTTACAACGAAAGCTGCAAGTGCTGCAACTGGTCTTAGCACCTGACGTTGAATAATTCACATAAAAAATGTTTGTGTTCGCCCAAAGTTGTATAAATTATTTTCAACTTGTATTCTTGTATTTGTATTTCAGCCCATAATCATGAAATCAGCCATATTACCAGTTCCAAAGAAAAAGGGTTGCATTGTCTAAGAGTCAGTGTCAAATTAGTTCCTGCAACAAGTCATGACATATTTAGTTTTGTTAATTACTTTGCTGCAAGTAATAAGTAATAATTATTTTATAAAGGCTTTCAGAGGGAGAGTACATCATCAGTGCATATCGCAATCAAGTTACATATCGGGGAAGCTATTTACAGTGATGTTAAGCTCCCGAAATTAGCCCCCTAAATGCCGCTGTTATCCTCCTGGAATAAATCAATTCAATACTACAGTATTTCACAACATGGAAGGCATAGTAAGCTGAACTCCAGCCCCATTTACCCCGATAATTTAGTGTTGAACCAGATCCAGGGAGAGATCTGGGCTGCATACACAACACGTGTTCATAAAAGGACTTTTCACAGGCATCACAACACAGTCCATGACAGAGCCTGGAAGGTGAGTGTATTTTGCATTTCTAGAGCATTTGGAAATTTGAGTCATGAATATGTCGATTGTTTTCCTCAAAAACAAAAACAAAACAATTGTCAGGGCATGCGTAGAACACAATTATTTGGAATATAGAAGTCATAAATAATATAGTATACATTCTATGTGAATAAATCTCAATGAATTAAAACATTCTTGACTAAATTATTTTAATGAACGTTTTGGATAAAGCAGCGAAGCAAGACTACATGAGATATTTTCTTATTCAAAAAGCAATTAAGATGGAGGTTGTATTAGTGCAATACAGTATACGTGTTTTTGCTGTCTTTGTCTGATGGCAACGTAGGCAAAGAAGGTCGTTCAATAGAAGAAAACCTGTCATGGAGATGAGGCTGTTGGAGAACTCTCACGGGCGGTGAGGTTAACCCTGTGTCGCTACAGGGAACAAACTGAGAGTATTTAAGATATTTATTCTGCAGAGAAAAGAGAAAGATACAGATGCGCTTTAAAAACAGTGAATGCTCTCCATTCGGCCCTTGCTTCTGCCAAAGAGGGCTTTACACTGTGAGGGGTGGTTTGTCGTTGGTTAGGTGTCATTCACAAGACTACACCTCCCCAATCCCGGTGTTTCACTCACACAATGTTTAAGAGTCAAACTCCGGTCACAGTTTCCATCTTATTGTGCTGTATAAAGACACAATAGTCTGTTCAGCCCCCTGCTGGGGTTATCCTTATCCTTACACAAGGTTGAATAGAGAAGGAACGTGTTCCGGTCTTTGATCAGATCATCATGTGATCAGTATGGAAACAATGGAATCGTGATCTCAAAGGGCAGTGTCTCTTCATTGTGAGCCCCGGGTGAGTCGTTAAAAACCCAAGACAATGTGTTTTAAGAGCTACGCCAGATACAAAAAAAGGCTATTGTCTTATATAAGACATATAAGACATCATTGAAAGCGCTCATCATCTGAATTTTCTCTCACAAAGTTCTCAAATTACGTCTGACGCGGTGTTGTACTTTTTTTGGAGAAACTCTTATTTGGCATAGTTGAATGAGGCGAAACATTTATGAGGCTTTTATGGGTTTTTTTCATGAGTGAGTGGTTTAGTTTCTTCGTCCAATAGCAGTTTTCCATTTTCAACAAATGTCATCCTTGGCGCGACATCGTGAACAATGTTCTTTTGCTTGCAGGTTTAGAGCCAATGTAAATGTGTCAAGATTGGTGTCAAATTTCTTTTCATCATTAAACTAAGTGGCTTACTAGAACTGCCTTGTCTCTTTGAAGGACTTTTATTGAGCATGGGAAAAGTAGGTGAGTCAGTGGCACCAAACATATAAAATTGATTGTGCTATTAAAATATAATATTCCACATGGCTAAAAGCAGTTAAAAATTGAAGTAAAACTTGTAACTGGTTAAAATCTTTATTGGGATCAAATTACAATGGTAATCTATTTCATTTATTTATTCAAAACCGTCGCTGAAAATATTTATTTCCTTGTGTTGAAGTTTTGTGGTTTAGACCGACGTGGCTCAGTATCGACCTGGATCTGGGAAGTTCATGCCTTCTGATGTAGATCTCGACCTGTGCACCAACCAAATTCATGCCTCGGCCGGCATTAACCACGCCGATGAGCTTGTCACTTTTGAAAGGAATGATGAAGTGCTCCACAAATGTCCATTACTCACACAATATTTGTGAAAAGTTACATTTATTATGTATTATGTCAAATAATTGGCGCTCGCACCTATAATTGTATTTTCCACAGGAACCCAAATCTGAAGACACTTTTGTCTGTTGGTGTTTCTGTACAGAAAAGTAAGATATTTTCAAAGATTCCATGGAAAGCACTTGAGTGATTTTTGTTTGATATTCGAACTTTCTTTTTCAAAGTGATAAACGTGCTTGGGGGCGGTAATAACTCGTTTATATAAAATAACTAAGCAAATAACATTACATTCACAATACGTGTGACTGGCCCTTAAGGTCCATTCATGACCACGTGTATTGCAGGGTGCTGTAATGCTGTCGCTGTTCTTACTCTGGAGGGAACCAATATATTTAGCGACAACTATATAAGGAATAATCGAATAATTCATTCATTTGGTTTATAAGAGGAAATGCTCGTTAAAAAAAGAAGAGGAAAAATCCCATCTTTGAACTTGAACTTGAATCTTCAGGGAGTGGCCATGGCATGTTTATTTCGCAAAAATAACGCACTTCACATTCACGTTAATGTTTAAATAACATGGATTTATTCTGGTATTTTTTTTGTATTGTAATAATTATTTAAAGCTTTGAGGTTGCGCTCGGGAAGTTGAATGTCCTTCAGCAACTCTGTTTGTTTACCCTAGTTGAATGGAGCAATCACAGCTGATTTTGGGACAGGGTCAAATGACTGTCCCCTGGTTAATCATTTCTGTATTTTGGGTATTTTATCATCTGCAGAAGCAAATGTTGTCCTTTGCTCCATCTATAGCTGGCTTGAAGTTGTTGTTCTTTTTTTTTTTTTTTTTTACCTCATCCTGGGCGCATCAACATGAACAATCTTATTCTACTTGCAGGTGAGGCAGATGTGGACATAAGTTAAAATATACTTTCTTGTAGTGAATTTCATGTTATGATTAGACTTAATCGCTAACTGTCTTCTTTGAAGGGCTATGCTTGATGCTGGGAAATTCAGGTGAGCTATCCAATAATATTGAGACGATACAGAAAAAAAGACGTTTATTTTGATCACATTGTAATTGAAATTGATTGAAAGACAGTGATGGAAACATCCCTTTACAACACTTTCCTTTCCTTACGTTGAAGTGTCACCATTTAGACTGGGGTGTTATTTCACCAACTGGTCTCAGTATCGACCTGGATCTGGGAAGTTTATGCCTACTGATATAGATCCCGACCTGTGCACCCACCTGATCTATGCCTTCGCTGCCATCAACGACGCCAACGAGCTTGTCACTTTTGAATGGAATGATGAAGTGCTCTACAAATCCTTCAACGAACTCAAAGACAGGTCTGTCCATTACTCACACAATACTGTGAAAAGTTAAATTGATTATGTATTATGTGAAATAATCAGCGCAAACACCTATTTTTGTATCTTTCCACAGGAACCCAAATCTGAAGACACTTTTGGCTGTTGGTGGCTGGAACTTCGGCACAGCAAAGTAATATATTTTAGAGGATTCCATATAAAGCACTAAGTGAGCCTATATGTCATCATTATTTCATTTATTAATGTGGTAACCAGATTCACCAATGTGGTGGCAACATCAGCGAGTAGAAACACGTTCATCCAGTCCACCATCACTATGCTGAGAAAGCACGGTTTTGATGGCCTGGATCTGGACTGGGAATACCCTGGAGCACGGGGAAGCCCTCCGGTGGACAAGCAACGATTCACATTGCTGTGCAAGGTCAGATCCAGATCTCCCTCTCTGTATGTGTCACTTTAGGATTTATGACATTAACGCTGAAACAAAGCACAACTGACTGTGTTCTTCTGTCCTGAAGGAGCTGCTCGCAGCCTATCAAGCAGAAGGAACAGCCACAGGGCGTCCAAGACTTATGCTCACTGCTGCTGTTGCTGCAGGGAAAGCAAACATTGATACTGGATATGAAATAGCAGAGATCTCTAAGTACACGCTTTCCCTTCACAAATCATTCACTAGAGTAGAATTTGTGTTTGCGACGTTAACCTAAGTGTCATTTCATCAGGTACATGGACTTCATTAACGTAATGACCTATGACTTTCATGGCACATGGGAGAGCGTCACAGGCCATAACAGCCCGCTATACAAAGGAGCTCATGAGACTGGAGTTCTCGCTCAGAATAACGCTGTGAGTATTGGGACTAAAATCAAACTTCATTGTACTGCTGTGCGTCACCACATGTGCCACCCTGAGTGCGGAGAAATGAAAGATAAATCAGACATAAAATGGTAGTCAAGCGTGGACAATCTCAAGGATGCCAGCGAATCTCCAGAGACCTTGATGTTTCGGTGTCCACACAATGTTATCAAGAGCCACAGAACGGCAGCCCACATCCTAGGACATGGCCGTCAGAGAGAAGTTGATCAAAAGTAGCGCTTGAAGGATTGTTCGAGTGGTTGAGAAAGAACCTTGGTCAAGAATCTTGGGCTCGCTTTGCTGCCTCTGGTACTAAGTGCCTTGAATCTGTGCGTGGCATCATGACATCGAGATTACCAAGGTATCTTGGAGATTAATGTTGAACCCAGTGTCGTAAACATGTTTTTCCATCGAAGGTCATGGGTCTTCCATCTTGACCACGACTCGAAACACACTTCACTTCAAGTGGCCAGCAATGAGTCCATATCTAAATCCCATTGAACACTCTGAGATCTGAAAAGCAGCAAGATGGCACGAGACGGCCTTCAAGTTCTGGAATTGAGCTTCTTCTGCTTTCTTCCTTCTCCCTTTGCCCCCACGTCAGGACTTTGCTATGAAATACTGGCGTGACCAAGGAGCGCCTGTAGCCAAACTCAACCTGGGTTTTGCCACCTACGGCCGAACGTTTCGTCTTTCATCTGAAGCCAGTCAAGTTGGAGCCCCATCCAGTGGTCCTGCAGCGGCAGGCACTTACACCAGAGAGCCTGGTTTCTGGTCCTACTATGAGGTAGTATTGGTGGCCATGCATCTATTGAAAACGATTTAAGTTTTTAAACAGAATGGATCAGTACTTACAAATTGATTCATATGGAAAAACTGACAGTGTTGATTGTAACATTATAATAAATATTTCATATTTGAACCCCCTCGTTTTTTTCAGATTTGCACTTTTCTCCAGGGGACTTCTGCCACTTGGATTAGTGATCAGCAAGTTCCATATGCCACCAAAGGAGATCAGTGGGTTGGATATGACAACAAGGACAGCTTTGCGAATAAAGTACTTACAGTATCAGCTTCTTTAAACCTATGACTGTGTAATTTCTTTATAAACTAGAAAGCACTTTGCTAAGTCAGCCCCATTCGCTGAAAGCTGTTTTAATAGATGGTTCCGTTCTGGACTGATCCCAGACAGAGCCATTTGTTTTGGAGTAATGAAATGCATTACGAATCATTTATGTTGAAGAAACTCTGCCAAAGACAGTTTAAACGTGCCCTATATTTCCGCAAAAATCGCAATAGTTGATGGCAAAAGCAACCAGTGAAAGCTACATTTGGGAACTCTTTATTTTCACACTCCTGCTTTGTGACAGTGAGAATCCGTAAAAAAATGCACTGTTAAAACATTTTGTTTACAAACTGTGTGAAAGGAAGCACAGGGCAAATGGTGTGACACAACTGAATAGCATTGTGCCACACCATTGTTTTTTTCCTTTTCTTTTCGAAGTGATTAACATGCTTGGCAGAGGTAATAATCAGATTGTACAAAGAAAACTAAGCGGATAACATTGGTTAAGTATGCATCTGTTTACTTTTTTTTTTTTTTTTAACTAAAGGTTCGTTACCTAAAGGACAACCATTTTGGAGGAGCCTTCATCTGGGCTGTTGATCTGGATGACTTCGCAGGACAATTCTGTGGACAGGGAAACTACCCCCTCACTGGGCATTTGCGCTCTCTCCTGGCCTCAGGTGAAAAAAAAACAGAGAACTAGGAAAAATGTTTATTATCTAACATGTATTTGTAAAAGTAAAAAAAAAAAAATATATATATATATATATATATATATATACAGTGGGGCAAAAAAGTATTTAGTCAGCCACCAATTGTGCAAGTTCTCCCACTTAAAAAGATGAGAGAGGCCTGTAATTTTCATCATAGGTACACTTCGACTATGAGACACAGAATGGGGGGAAAGAATCCAGGAAATCACATTGTAGGATTTTTAATGAATAAATTGGTAAATTCCTCGGTAAAATAAGTATTTAGTCACCTACAAACAAGCAAGATTTCTGGCTTTCACAGACCTGTAACTTTTCCTTTAAGAGGCTCCTCTGTCCTCCACTCCTTACCTGTATTAATGGCACCTGTTTGAACTCGTTATCAGTATAAAAGACACCTGTCCACAACCTCAAACAGTCACACTCCAAACTTCACTATGGCCAAGACCAAAGAGCTGTCAAAGGACACCAGAAACAAAATTGTAGACCTGCACCAGGCTGGGAAGACTGAATCTGCAATAGGTAAGCAGCTTGTTGTGAAGAAATCAACTGTGGGAGCAATTATTAGAAAATTGAAGACATACAAGACCACTGATAATCTCCCTCCATCTGGGGCTCCACGCAAGATCTCACCCCGTGGGGTCAAAATGATCACAAGAACGGTGAGCAAACATCCCAGAACCACACGGGGGGACCTAGTGAATGACCTGCAGAGAGCTGGGACCAAAGTAACAAAGGCTACCATCAGTAACACACTACGCCGCCAGGGACTCAAATCCTGCAGTGCCAGACTTGTCCCCCTGCTTAAGCCAGTACATGTCCAGGCCCGTCTGAAGTTTGCTCGAGAGTATTTGGATGATCCAGAAGAGGATTGGGAGAATGTCATATGGTCAGATGAAACCAAAATAGAACTTTTTGGTAAAAACTCAACTTGTCGTGTTTGGAGGAGAAAGAAAGCTGAGTTGCATCCAAAGAACACCATACCTACTGTGAAGCATGGGGGTGGAAACATCATGCTTTGGGGCTGTTTTTCTGCAAAGGGACCAGGACGACTGATCCGTGTAAAGGAAAGAATGAATGGGGCCATGTATCGTGAGATTTTGAGTGAAAACCTCCTCCCATCAGCAAGGGCATTGAAGATGAAACGTGGCTGGGTCTTTCAGCATGACAATGATCCCAAACACACCACCCGGGCAATGAAGGAGTGGCTTCGTAAGAAGCATTTTAAGGTCCTGGAGTGGCCTAGCCAGTCTCCAGATCTCAACACCATAGAAAATCTTTGGAGGGAGTTCTCCCCGTGCTCACATGGGGTTTCCTCCACCTCACGTCAGTCAGGACCCCCAAAAACATGCACTCATCATCGTCTGACCAGCGATGGACACTTATCACCTGGTCCCCGGGCGCGTCCAAGTACGCTGCCCACTGCTCCTGGCTGTGACCCCGGAGGAAGGACAGGCCAGGATGGGTTAAATGCAGAGGAACCATTTCACCAGCCACCATCCAAAGCATGTGCATGTGTGTGTGTGTGTGTGTGTGTGTGTGTGCAAGCATGTGTTGTAGTTTGGTGTGGTGTGTGACAAATAGACTGTTTCTTCTTCTTCTTCTTTTCTCCTTCTTTATCCTAATGAAAATAATGTCTCGATCTGGTTCTTTTCCAATAGATCATCATGCCCTTACAACTGCAAGCGGTGCAGTGGCTGTATTAGTGCCATCGACCGGAGGTCAACCTGACACAACCACCACCACCACCACCCATTCAAGACCCAATGACGAGTTCTGCTCAGGGAAAGCAGGAGGGCTTTACGTTAAGCCCGGTGCCCCCGGATCATATTACAACTGTGCTAATGGCCTGACATTCATTCAACAGTGTCCTGCTAATTTAGTCTTTCAAGATAGCTGTAAATGCTGTAACTGGCCCTGAAGAGTTATCCACAATTTTACACGTGTAATGTGTACCTTTCTCTGAACATAAAGACATATTTTGTCTGACTATAACATGTAATGATTTACTTTATTTGCCAATGTGCCTTCTGGTCATGAAAACAGGTGCAGTTGCACGGTACATACTGTACAAAATGATCTATTGTTAAAGTTGCATTAAGCAATGTTTCTTCTTAGGAAATTGAATCAGAGGACTCCCCGTATTGTGAAGGATTGCTAAATAGTGCCGATCGCCATGAGAATCATCTTCCAAAATATACCGATACATGTGCTTTGCAGCAAACACTTTTGGGCGGCTCAGAGCTCGATGGCACGGATGCCTGTTTAGTTCAAAATGGCAGCAAGTCAGTGTGTGAGTAAACACGTTGGCTGGTGAACAGAGTCTAACGTCCAATAGAACAGAAAAAACATGCGTTGGGTTAACGTGGCCAACACAGTAAACAATAACAATAATTCCTCAGAATGAACGAATTAGTAATGCCTCCATCTGTTAAATGTTGGTTTGTTGTGGAATTCCATTCGATTAAGAAATGTATCCGACAGCACAAGATCTTCGATGAGCAGGAAATAAATTCGGTCAACTCCATACGGCATTTTGGCATTGCAGTTTAAAACTTTAATTTTAAACAGTCAAAAACTTTACATGTCAAAATGCAGGACACTGAATTATATTTTGAAATTCAAGCTTTCTCTTCACAGTTGAAGTGTAGGGCCGACGTGAGACGATCACCACAGCAGATTCTAAAAAACAAACAAGCCGTTGACAGTCCTTTTCCATCAGAGCTCATGTGCAGCGCTATGAGGTTGCGGAAGGTTCCGGATATCGCAGTTTTGAATCAAATTGAAGTAAAACACGACCAGGTCCTCGTAGTTCTTTTTTGAAATTCTTTCATTGATGCCATGGAACCTAAGAAAAATAAGTCATTGTTTTATTACCGTACGTTTTTAACAATGCGACCGCAGTGCGTGATGGAAAATCACTACAAATTCAGATTCAATTCCTTTATGAGCACAAATGTTACAGTTTACAGCCGTTTTTCCAATGGCGATTAAAATCAGGAGGGAGTTTGTTAAAAAAAAAAAAAAAAGCCACCACAATGGATGTCAGCGGAGAGGTTTCTAAAACCTGCTGTACAGTCATTTCTATAGAAATGACTCGGTTGTAACAAGTGATAACCAGTAGTTTCTACAGAACCACGCCATAAATGACTCACCCCACACTCGCGCCTGGCTTAAAACCTAATAGGAGAGCTTGGGCATATCGTTTATAAATGTGCTGGTAACTAAAGGAATTAAGAGGAAGGAAAATGTTATAATAACTCTTATCGGGTGAAGAGCCACCGAGAAGGGAATAAGTTGGAAATAATGGGTTAATTCATGTGCTCAGATGGAGCACAGTTAGAGATCACAGAGGTAACAACTGGCACCGACCCATGAGCAGTGAAGGAAATTAAAAGATAATCAGATAATCAACAAGTGTGCGAAAATGTATTAAACCAATGAAATTTTTGGGAAATTAAAGCATTGGTTATAATTGGGATCAACCTGGAGTTTTAATTCTACAAACTGCAAACAGGCACAAATACAGTTTTTTTTTTTTCCTTTCTGAAATACAAATGAGCAATTGGCACACCAGGCACCATCTGCGCTCCGAGACTCAAGACATTTTTCTTATGTCGGGTCAGACAGTTCTAGCACGTGCTCGGGTTTTGTTTCATATCCTCATTGTGGAGGTAAGAGATAATTCTATGCAATACATTCAACAGGGCACATCCCTTGTCCTGATACAGGAAACCCAACATTTCCCTCACATTTTGACATTGTCTGCAGAATTTAAATATGCTTAAATCGGGGCAAAGGACCTAGGAGTCTCACCTCTGAGCGTCGCCCGGCCTGATCCAGGTCGGGGCGAAACGATAAGTAGCGTCAGTCAGATCTTTGAAGTGACGGCTGTCCGTGTTGCCGATACAAATGCCTGCACATAGAAAAAAATTCCAATCAAAAACGCACCGGGACGTGGAACCGCCACGAAAATAAATGAGCCCCGCCATCCCAGGAGCGTTCTAGTTGGCGTGTCATTTGGCGTCTTACCCGGCGCAACGGTGACTTCTGGATGCATGTCCAGGACCGTTTTCTTGATGATCTGGAACCCAAAACTGGTTTCGTCATACGAGCTGACGGGCAGCGGGTCAAAGCCGTCAACCAACTCCATCTTCACACGCTCGTCCCCTACTGTGGCGTGGATGAGGTCCTGCACCTAGACGAATGATGTTAAGTGAATTGTTATCATGATTTGTGCAATGCGAATGATCAGATCCCTTATTATTGTTCAATATTAATTCTATTCCATATATTTGGGATTTTTCCGCTTCCAAAGATCCCTGAATGCCAAACGGCTGACGGCTACCTCTTGTAATGACTGTGCCGAGTGGATCCGGAGATTAACGTAAGCCTCGGCGTACAAGGGGAGGACGTTTTCCTGTGAGGAGGGAGAACACTTAGTTTCATCTCCAAGAAGATCCCGGGCCGCTAAATTCAAAATCTCCTAAAAATGAGCGACATTACTGGATGTCAGCTTTACCTTCACCCCTGAGTTAAACATGGTGACAGCCGTGGTCGTCCTTATAAAAGCATTGGTCTCTGGTTTTCTTTCCATTACTCTACGACATTACATTTGACATGCATTATTTACTGTACACCAAGAAAATTGTTCCGTTTGATGCGTGAAAAACAATGTTGACGCCGCATAATTACCTCCCAAGAAGTGGCGAAAACAGCCACAGGTTTGACATCAAAAACTTCAACGGGAAGTTAAACTGTCAAGTCAGAAAAGGTTGTTGTCAAAGGAAATCAAGAAAGGAACAAAACAGGGTTGACGAAATAAATAAAAAGGTTTAACCGAGTACATCTTTATGGGAGAGCAGTAGACGACCAGGAAGTCTGACACAAGTTTCTTACTTTATGAGCTAAGTGTTCAAAGGTCCCACGCTCAGGCCCATGAGCAAAGAGCCTGGGCATTGGGTTGTCCTCTAGCCTGAGGAAACAGATGAAGATTCAAGTGGAAATCCATTCAATTGTCTGTGTTGGACGGAACACACGGCAAGTCACAGAATTCCATTCAAACTGTTACGTTTTTTTTTTCCCGATATCCAGGTTTACCCTTGTCGTCACTCTAAAATGGTCCTTCTGTATAAACCTATCCATCTATCTATCCATCTATCTATCCATCTATCTATCCATCTATCGATCCATCTATCGATCCATCTATCGATCCATCTATCTATCCATCTATCTATCCATCTATCTATCTATCTATCTATTTAAAGTTCAAGAGATTATTTGTCACATACATATACATACGGTCATATATATATGCAGTGAAATGTCATGACACCCGGTGATTACGCACAATAAGCTCTATAAGCTGTAAAAATACTGAAATTACTTGAATGTGCGTAATCTACACAAGGTGCTCGCGCAGGCGGCCGCAAGGGGCAGCGCCACAATCGCAATTTTGGGTTCCATAATTATATATATTTAAATGTATATTTAATACAACATAGACAAACAATTATATTATATATAATTATTTGTTTATGTTGTATTAAATATACATGTATATCCCCCTAAATGAAACTTACCTTAATTATTATACTATTGTTTTTGTTAATGAAAAACTGAGTGCTGTGTGTATCTCAGACAATATGAATAAAATCTATCTATCTATCTATCTATCTATTATCTATCTATCCATCCATCCATCCATCTATCTATCTATCCATCTATCTATCTATCTATCCATCTATCTATCCATCTATCTATCTATCCATCTATCTATCCATCTATCTATCCATCCAGTATATAGCACATTTTATCTGAGGGTGCTCTTCTCTTTTGTAAATGTTAATCCATTTCAACAATTTACTGTCAACCCCAACTAGCTCTGCTAGTTTATCTTTTATCTGATCTTTGCATTCTCATCAGGAACGGCGGACCCCGCCACCAACAATGGAGACAGCATATAGAGGAGCACATGCATAAGGCAAATACAGTGAATGGCTGCTTCTTAGAAAGTGGCAGTTTAGGAATAATTTATGCCAGATAAGTATCAAATACGGGATACAAAAAATTCTTAGGGATGACCACTTTAAGGTTACAATTTTGTTTTTAAAGGGCTTTGAAATTGAATTGAGATGTAAGAGACAAAAACATAAATTCCCCCAAAAGATGTCGGGACGTACGACGCGTTGAGAGGCCTTCCCTCGCACCTTTTTACAGCCGCGGCTAAAATGCCGATGGAGCTCTCTCTGGGAGGCATGGAGGAGTGACCAGGCGCTGTCGTCACGCTCAGCTTCACGGTGGCTTGGCCCTTCTCACTTATTCCAATTCTGCAAAACAGGATCACATCCACTGGAATAGCCCACGCAAGTCATAGCTCGAAACCAGGGGTGCAACAGATCACCAAACTCACGGTTCGGATCCTATCACGGATCAGGAAAAAACATTTAAATTAAAAAAAAAAAAAAAAAAAGGGTGGAGCCAAAAATAACTTTGCTTTCCATTAATTCTATAAAAGACTTAAAGAAAGGGACTTTTGCCCGTGGTCTTAAATTAAAACAACATTCAAGATGTCCAATGTTTAAATAAGATCCTAAAATATATTAAATATTTAATACTCACATATATTCAAGTTAAATTAAAGTGCAATATGAGGCACGCATGATACCTTCTTCCTTTAAATATGGTAGTGAATGATAAAATATGATAAGTTTCGCCCCCAGTAACTGAATTTAATTCCAATAAGTAACCAATATCATGTTAAATTTCTCACGTGTATAAAAAAACAAGTCGATTCGAGTCGATTTTGTAGAGAAGTCTGCATCTCACATTGTATTTTTTTCCACTAGCAGATCGTGACTGCTCCGACATTGAGGACGCGTGACGCATAGCGGCGACATCAGCTGTATCCACGGCTCATTCACGACGCGCGGTAAAGTAGCAGCAACATAGTGCGACGAACCGTAATCCAAACATTACGTTTCAGAGTAAAACACAGCACGCGTCCGTCTTGTCCGCCTTCATTTCACCGCAGCCCTGCATCCAGATTGAGGGAATTACGACTTTAAAAAGTAACAGTGGCGGTGAAACTGTACTTGACTATGATTTAAATTTTGCAATTAATCCACGGTGCACATGCGTGCCGAGCCGTGGGCGGGGTGGGTGGGGGGGGGGGGGGGGTTTCCGTACGGATCACGGATCAACCGCATTCAGGTCAACACCACTATTCGAAACACATTCTGAAACACATTCATGCCGGCGCAGGGCGGTGGCAGGTCCTCACAGAGCGGCAGGTCCCTCCAGGCCTCCGATGACTCCGTCCAGCACGGCGAGGCCCTCGTCCAGGACGAATGAGAGCTGCACGCCGCGCCGCTTCAACGCCTGCACCATGCTCACGGCCCCCGCCTGACCCCCCACCTTGACGGGAAGCAGAGATTCCCAGGACGGACACAGAGACATGAACGTAGACGCTTGTGTTAATCTGGGGTTTCAACTGTTGATCCACGCATTTTGGGCGGAAACACAGGGACGTTTCAGCCCTCAGAGAGTAATCCGCGTACTTCTTCGTCGTGACCCAGGCCGATGTAAAACCCCCTCCGCGGCGCGTAACCCTTCATCAGTAGATACTCCAGAGCCTGGAGGATTCCCTGCAGATAAAACACAACAATTAGTACCATCACCATGATAATACAACGCCAGGAAATACCGCGTAGATTTTTAGTGGAAGGACCGACTCACAAAACTCTCACCATCACAGAGTGCTTGTTGTCGATGGCGCCTCTGCCGTAGATGAAGCCGTCCATTTCCTGGGCCGAGAAGGGAGGCGCGTCCCAGCCGTCGGACTGCGACGCGGGGACCACGTCGATGTGGGCCAGCAGCATGTAGGGAGGCCAGGCCGGCTGGGAGCCCGGCACCCACAGCAGGTGGCTGTAGTTGGCGATCACCTCGTGGTGGACCAGCCTCGAGGTAAACACCGTTGGGAAAGCTGAGACGGAAACAGGTTTGTAGCTTGAACGCTTTATTGAGCTATTTTTTATGATTCATCTTATTCATTTTCGTAGCATTAAGTATTACATACTGTGTTTATCACCGGCACAATTACTAATCAGGTCACCATGGTAACAGACAGTGTTTTCAGACTCTAATGCTATTGCGAAGGAAACTATTGTGACAAAAAAAAAATAATTATCTTCAATAATTCTAATTTTTCAATTCATGCACCATCTTGCGCCTCACGAAAGGCTGAGATTACCGAGAGTGTGCATTACTCCCCATGGTAAACTAATTTGTCACCATTCAGAAAATATTCAGTAGAACGTACAATGAAAACAATCGTATCAATGACGATACACACAAGAAAAAAATCCTGACATGATTATCAGCACAGCAGGAAAAGCACCCGCCGCTCCCACAACAGCTGCCAATAGAAGCCAACACATTATAATAAGCCGTGAATAAAAGTAGGATGAATTTGGGGACAGGCCGAGAACAAAACGTGCCTCTCAAACTCTTGCTTGCATCACCTGTTGTGACGCTTCCCCTTCCGACGTAGCACAGTGCGAGAGAGATCTCTGCAAAGAGATTCCTCGTCAAAGTGCCCTCGTTAAAAAAAAACGAGAACAAAAAATGGTGTTTGGCATTTCTATTTGTTTTCCTGAATTCATCCCCCCGGATGAAACGAACCACGAGATGACTGTGAAGTCCCCGTTCTAATTAGCCCTCCACCGCGTGGGCAGATGAAAATAAGAACAATAATACTGTCTTCCACTAAAGGCCCCAAACAATATAAAGGGTTTGGGTTATTTTATAGAGGGTTTTTTTATTAAGCCTGAAGCCTGTTATGGGTCAAAACACAAAATTCAATATGCAACAAATATTATAATCATCTGACAACATGGAGTGCTAGTGTTGCATTGTGTGTCTGGCATCACAATCCAAGATGAATTGATCACTTGTCACTCTGTTTAACATTTTGTTGAATCAATGGTGTTATTAATAATGGAAAGCTAGGGCCACTTCAAAACTATTTTCCAAAATGAAATCAATTGGAAATGGATCGTTTGTTGGCAGGAATTTATCACAGGTAAAAGTTATAAGAGGACATAAAAACTCAGAGTCCTGGTAGAAGCGGGAAAGGAGAAACGGACGGTCTGGAGGAAAACAATGATTTGTTTCTGTTGGGACTAGATGCCTGCAAGATGGAAAACATACAACCAACTGAGTTGTATAAAAGCAGCAGATTGAATTCTGCTTCCATAATGTTTTGCAAGTGTGTTTTGTAAAGGGCCGAAAGACAGATGTTTGGAAATATATGATATATACAGTGTATGATATGGATGAGACAGTATGTATTCACCTTTCCGTAACAGCCTGCTGAATTCGAGCAGAGCAGTGAAGTTGAGCTCCTTTGCCGACACAGTGGGGATCCGAATAGCCTCTGTACGAAGCAAAAAAATGTAATTCAATTTAAAAAATACATCAAAAAGTGTCAACATACAATTTGCAAGTACATTTGTATTCTCAAAATACATTCAAATTCTGGCATTAAAATTGACCCTGCAGTAACATCATCTTTGGCGTATCATAGCAGCATTAACCTTTTCAGCAATTTGTGCTACAGAAGCTTTTCTGGGGGATCCAACCAGATGGACGAGACTTTGCTGCCCCATGAGCCCATGACCCTGTTGCCGGTTCACCGGTTGTCCTTCCTTCCTTACTATGACCACTTTTGGTAGGTACTAACCACTGCATACTGGGAACACCCCACGAGACCTGACATTTTGGAGATGCTCTGACCCATCACAATTTGGTCCTTGTCAAAGTTTCTCAGATCCTGTCCATTCTTCCTGCTTCCAACACATCAACTTCAAGAACTGACTGCTCATTTGCTGCCTAATATATCCCCACCCCTTGACAGGTGCCATTGGAACCAGATGAGCAATGTTATTCACTTCACCTGTCAGTGGTTTTAATGTGGCTGATCAGTGTTTATTACATAAGGTATATACAGTATAAAATATATGGCATATACAGTATATATGATATATTGCATTACACAGTATATATAATATATATGGCGTATACAGTATATATAATATATGTCGCATTATACAGTATATATAATACAGAAGGTGTATACATTATATATGATATATTGTATTATACTGTATATATAATATATATTGCATTATACAGTATATATAATATGGCATTAGCTGCCATTCTAAATCCTAAATGCACCCTATCAACTTTATTCCATTGTGATCACTCCTACACTAAAACAAATCAGTCCAGATGTACAAAACAACACTGAACGTGCTGATCGTTGCATGCAGTCTGACATTTCAACAAAACATACAACGATCCACCCCAAAACTCTACATACTCCACCCAGTACTGTGGTGGGGGATACTACACCTTGTCTCTTATATCTCTCTCTAGAAAACACATCCAGGCGCAACTGAACTCCAAAACCTGTTCCAGGCCCCCCGTGTACGTGTAAAGCGAGTGAAATACTGCAACCAAAGCCTCGAATCGACCTTTGAAAGTTTCCAGGACCTGCTCCCTCTGCTGCTGCCCCATTTCCAGGCTGAACCGCTTCGTCTCCTCCCAGTGCGCAAGCTCCAGCCCCGCGTTGACATCCAGCGTAAGAGTTCTGACACTCGCCACCGCGAGCAACACCAGCACAATGAACGACAGGGCAAAGGCCAGAAGCTTCAAAAATCTCAACGCGTTGCATCTCGTTCCGCGGTCCGTCATTTTGGATCAGATATGGCGCCGTGGAGGTGGAGGTGGAGGTGGCGGTGGCGGTGGAGGTGGCGCTGTCACCTCGGCTCCGCTGCTCCGTCACTACGGCCCCGGCGACTCCATGCTGCCTGCGCCTGGCTCCGTACGGCGCATGCGCAGAAAACCACCCTGTCATCGCTATTTACTTTTGTATTTAATTCTGAAAGTTACAAAAATTCAAAAGATATATATATATATATATATATATATATATATATATATATTATAATTATGAAAAAATAAATTCTAAAATAATAAACCCAAACAAAATATGCATCCAAGATTAATACGATTGAATTGAATTGATTTGGTGAATAAAGAAATACATTTTCTGTATTTTTATTATTATTATTTTATTTTATTTTTTTAATATTACAGAAGATAGTGGAGAAGTAGTTGTGTTGTAGGACCGGGCTGTTCCGAGCCTTTTTGGTGATTTCGTTCCTTTCGAGTTCGTCAAAGTTTGATTCAAACTGTTCACGTTCTTTTTTTGTTTGTTTGTTTGTTTTTTTTCCGGGTTCCCTCTTCGATTTGTGCGACGTCAAAGAGACATCGCCGTGTGTGGGAGACTATTTGGAATAAGAGTGATGAGTCAATTCAAACTTCCAGATTCAAGATTCAAGATTCAAGGGGTTTTTCGATTTCACATTCGGAGACGAACGCCGTCATAGAAGGAAAATGATAAATCGAAGAGCTGTTAACGTGGAATTTAACTCTGTAGATTCACCGAACGTCAGCACGAGAGACACGACATCAGATCCTGTGTTTTATTTCACGTTTCCAACAAAGATTTTACAATATTTGGCAAGCATACGCCTAAAGCGGCCGAAGGCTCCCTCTGGTGGCCGGGCCGCAGAAGGCCGCGCTGCACACCCCCACGCACCTCCTCTGTGTGGGGCTCGGTGGCAGCAGTCGTGTCACTGTGCTGCTGGGTGGCTGTGTGTTTTGTGCAGCTGAGCTGGCAGACAGGCTGTTTTGGGGTTAGTTATTTTTTTTGTCCGCGCCGCCCCAGCGGCCAAATGACCCGCCGGCTGCCACTGAGCTGCGCCGAGCATTAGAGGGATTCTGCTGAGTGCTCCACAATTTCACTGATGCTGGGCTTCAGCCCATGTCAGGCGTGTCAGCCTAGGCCAGAGCTGAAAAGGAAGTGACCAAGTGCCATAGTGCTTCACCACTCTCCCTCTTTGAGTACCCTCTCGGGTGGTGGAGTGTCCGTGAGGTGATCTTTCCTCTGATTTCCAAGTTGGCAAGCAGCAGCGTCTCTGCAGAGTCTTCTCTACTGCAGGGGATGCCGAGGGGGACCTAAACAGCTCTGACCCGTCGAGGCATGGACTCCACAAAAGCGCTTAAGGTGTCCTGTGGTATCTGGCACAAAGACGTTAGCAGCAGATCCTTTGAGTTGCGAGGTGGTGTGTGGTCTCCATGGATCGGGCTTGTTGTTCCAGCACATCCCACAGATGCTCGATGGGATTGGTCTAGGGAAATTGGAGGCCAAGTCAAGACCTTGAACTCTTTGTCATGTTCCGCAAACCATTCCTGACCATTTTTTGCAGTCTGGCAGGGCCCATTATCTTGCTGAAAGAGGCCACGGCCATCAGGGAATACCGTTGCCATGAAGGGGTGTGCTTGGTCTGCAACAACGTTTAAGTAGGTGGTACGTATCAAAGTAACATCCACATGAATGCCAGGACCCAAGGTTTCCCAGCAGAGCATTGCTCAGAGCATCACACTGCCTCGGCCGGCTTGCTTTCTGCCAATGGGGCGTCCTGGTGCCATCTCTTCCCCCGGTAAACAACGTATACGCACCCGGCCATCCACATGATGTGAAAGAAAACGTGATTCATCACCTGCCGTTTTGGAGATGCTCTGACCCAGTCGTCTAGCCATCACAATTTGGTCCTTGTCAAAGTCACTCAGATAGTTATGCCTGTCATTTTTCCTGCTTCCAACACATCAACTTCAAGAACTGACTGTTCACTTGCTGCCTAATATATCCTTGACAGGTGCCATTGGAACGAGACGAGCAATGTTATTCACTTCGCCTGTCGGTGGTTTATATGTTGTGTGTGATTGATGTAGTCACAGGAGCATGTAGACCAGCTCCTGCTCTTACACAAGAACTTACACATTCCATTATTCACCAGCTAAGCATTGACTATGTTGAACTTCCGTGCATTGTCTGTATTTCGTTGGGGCCTATTTTTTGTCTTCTCTCCACCCCCGCACATATTCCACAGAAAGCGTTATCTTTGAGAGCTGGTGAAGAATTCTATATTGTTCTCGTATGAAAGCTGTTTTTGATATACAGCAATTTTTTTTGTTCTTCTATGCTTACCCTAACAGGAGGATTTAAGTTGAGGAGAAGTCTTTATAATTTATTTGTGAATAAGGGCAGCTATTTTACCAAGTGATTCAGAACATGCCGAAGTCTGTATTAATGAATTATTACTCATAAGGATGCTGCTACAGGCACACTTGTTTTGTTTTTTTTCCTTGTTGGTTCTTGCCATGCTGGTTAATATTTCAGTTGACACATCTCTTCCATTTGTTACTATTATATTAATAAAAGACAGAAGTAAATTCATCTGTTTATTTTAATTATAGATCAATACAAATACGGTATGTTTAAAAAGCAGCAAGTAGTCACACAGTGAGAAAAAATAATGTATAGAAATCCAAAATGTAATTGTTTTAAAATGCAATGTGTAGCCCTCTGAATCAGAATCGAATGGTGAGGTGCCTAGAGATTGCCACCCCTAGAACCAATTGAGACTGTCGCACTAATAAAACAAAAAACAACAACCTAATCAAACGAGTCCAGAGTGGCCACGTCCTGCGTCTGGTCCCGAAGCGTCAGCGCCTCCTCACTCAGATCGTCCAGCAGCGACATAAATGGGTTGTAGGACGTTTCCTCCATGCAGGCGTAAACGAGGTAGAGGAGACAGGCCACGATGACGAAGACCAAAATCTGGATGTAGACGGGCACGAGGCGGCGCTCCACCTCCTCCCTCTCCCGTGTCAGGGGGCTGGCGGGGGGGTCCGGGTACTTGTACTGGATCGGTCGCCCCGCGGCGCCCTTGATCGGCCTCCGACGGGTCGCGCTGAAGAAGTCACAAAACGCATTTAAAAACACTTCTTTTTTTTAACCAGTGAGCTACTTGGTAATTTGTGCATTGTTATAAAACACCATTTCCATAGCCAATTCCTGATTAGAAGTGACACCGCACAACCATTAACAGAATGATATTTAACTGTGCAAGTTTTTTTTTTTTTAAGTTAAAATGACCAGAATCATAATCAATGTATTCCACCAAGTACTTCGAGGGTATTTACATCCACAATACAGTGGTACCTCGACTTACGACTGTAATTCGTTCTATAAGAACGGTCGTATGTTAAAACAGTCGTATGTCGAAGCAATCTTTCCCATATAAATTATGAAATCATGAAGGGTGAAAATAAACAAAACACACAGCACAAACACAGTAAATATAAAAAAAATATATAGATAAGCCACGAACTACATGCACACACGATTGCTGACTGGCCGCCGACGCCCCAACTGCAAATTTCCACGCTCGTATCTTGGTGCAGTCGGTCGCAAGTCGATACAAATTCTCGCCACTATCGCCACTCGTATCTTGGATTAGTCGTTAGTAGATGAAGAACTAAGTCGAAGAACTGATGTACTAGGAATTTGTTCTGGTGAGATTTGGTGCATTTCTCTACAGACAATTAGCACAAAAAAAAAAAAAAAAGTAACAGTCTGAGAAAAAAAGATACAAAATGCAATATTATGCACAGGGGTCATGGGCTGTGAGTTGAACACACGCACGCACGCACGCACGCACGCACGCACGCACGCACGCACGCACAAATCATTGTGGTTGTTGTGCCTACATGATGCCAGTAGGTGAAGGTCCAGTAGCTGGAAACGTCCCTCCGAGAACCCCCTCCACACATTCCTGCAGGAAAGTAGAAACTTTTTTTAAGAGGACAAAGAAAATAAAAACATGGTCAACTTGTGGTCACCGATGTCTGAGCCGAGCCATTCAAAGAGAGAAGTCAGAAGGATGATCAATAGTTAATAGTCTGAAGCTTTAAACACAGAGAGAAGGTCAGAAGCCACTAGGTGCATCTACAGTATATATAGATCGTACAGCCCAGGTCGCAAATTAACCACCAAAAAAAGCCACGTCCACGGACTTTGCTCAATAAGTCACAGAGATGAGAAACCGTGTAAAAGCAAAGTGGAAACAGGAGGAATGTGCCTTGATTTCCTGTTTGTAAGGGGCGGCGGGGGGCGTGTAGAAGATCGTCTCGTTCTTCAAGGTGTAGTTTTCTCCCTTTGGCAAATTCGGCTAAGGAAAAGAAGCACAACGTACATCACACCACACAGCTGTACGGTCTTAATCCTGCGCACCCAAACCGAACAGCACGCTCAGAGGCCGGCGAAACCGTCGTCCAATTCAGCACCCACCACCAGAGTTTACGTAGATGGTTTTAGCACCACTGACCACATGAGCCTGCGGGCAATCCTCCTGCACACCCCATCTCTCCAGATCTGCTCTAGACTTGGACAGGAGAGAACTCTGACTCTCCATCTGTATCTCACACGGTGAAACGACGTATTACTCATTTTACATACGTTGGAATACAACAGTCGGGGGTTCATTTGTTTGCCCGCTAGTTACTGCAATGTGACTGACTCGCCTCCTCCACCAACTGAGTGATGCTGAAGGTGCGAGACCTGGCAGAGGCGGGGGAGGTGGAGCCATCGGTCCTGGCTGCCAGAGGCGGAACCTGTTGGCGGGTTTAGGGTACATTGCTCGTCACGTCAACGTTGCTATTGGCCAAAAAAATAAATAAATAAAAATACGGATTCAAAGAGCAACATTTTCAGTTACGATAATAGTGAAGGGGCTGATTTTGACTGGTTTGTTTGAACAAAATCAGAAAAACAGATAATGTGAAACTGTCACCGAGCTTCAATAAAACGCAACCAGGCATGCTTCTTTGTGTGTGTGTGTG
This sequence comes from Zeus faber, assembly GCF_960531495.2. Taxonomy (NCBI): domain Eukaryota; kingdom Metazoa; phylum Chordata; class Actinopteri; order Zeiformes; family Zeidae; genus Zeus; species Zeus faber. The sequence goes on along the minus strand of NC_137194.1, from coordinate 18,654,976 downwards.
TGTGTGTGTGTGTGTGTGTGTGTGTGTGGAAGAGAGAGTTGAGGGTGTTTTTCAATTTGAATGGGACCTCAATAGAACAACCTCAGAGTATTCATGCCAGTACAAGTTCCTGAGCACCTGTGCATCCCTACGTATACCCGTGTGAAAATGCAGCCAACAATGAAACAGTGCTCCCTAATAATAATAATAATAATAATAATAAACAACCCATATCCACCTTGGGAGAAAGCAGTGACCTAACAGTAGTTCATGTCTTCCAGAGGTGGGGAAAGGCTTTCGCGTACCCCTGATCCTAATGGCTGCCCAGCAGAGGACACGGCGCTAAACCCGGTGGGAATCCGCGAGCAGTGAGCTCGACTCGGCTCCGATCGGGAGTGCACCGCATTCCGCGCATTTTTTCTGGAGCTGGGCTCCCAGCGCTGAGGGGCACAAACACATTTGTGGAGGGCGGCGAGCGAACACACACACACACACACACACACACACACACACACACACACACACACACACACACACACACACACACACACACACACACACACACACACACACACACACACACACACACACACACGTTGGATTTACCATTTTTGAGGACATTAAAAAGCAACGGTGGTGAAAACGGTCGTCATTTTGTGATGGCAACTCTTCCTGTAAAATGTTAAGAACAAAAAAAAAACACTAGAATCAAAAACTTCAAAATGTGACCACTTGAGGGAGCTGCAAGCGCACTACCAAGCTATTACAAGGGTAACGAGGGCCGGCTCGAGCCATTTCACCACTCTAAGCGAACGGTCAATAGGAGGGGGGTGGGGGGGGGGAAAGTGTCCCCATCACAGTTTGGTTCCATAAGGAGACGTAAAATAAAATCCACACTGTTCTGCCACGCCTGTCTCAGGCACGCGGTTGCTGGCACACGCATCGTCGGTGCCGTCAGGGAGGGACACGGGTGCGCACCCTCGCTCCCTCTCTACGCCTGCCCCCCGGGATGGCGGCCTTTATCGCCCATTGGATGAGCCTGCCCTGGGGGCGGTGTGGGGGGTAGCACTGAGACAGACAGACACTCACCTGGCAGCTCTCTTCGTGGGTCTGCTCCAAATGTGAAAGCGTTTCTTGTCCAGCCTGCTCCAAATCTGCACAAGTCACAGAAAACCATGAAAGTATTATCACCCTCGAGGATTTATGGAATCTATGCGTGTGGATAACATCACGTTGTTCAGCTTTACCTGATTCTTCCTCCTCCTCCTCGTCCTCCTCCTCCTCCTCACTGTCAGAGTACAGAACCGCATCGTCCGCTCCGTTCACACAGGGCCGAACGTCGCTCTGAAGCAGCTTCTGCAGCCTCCTCTCATACAGGGCCCGGGTGGAGCCTGGCACAGAGACAGACAAATCAAAAAGGTCCGAGTCGAGCGCCTCCAGCAGCGGGGAAAGGGAAAACCCCTTACTATCCAGACTGCACCGCCAGTGTCGGGCTTTCAGATCATTTGGAACAAATAATGAAAACCGGCCGTCCTGCTCATTACTCATTCTCCACAAGCATTCACTCATTCGTTAGCATTAGACGTTTACTGTATCAGGACTTTTTTTTTTAGGCTTACACAACATGCATAGTTAATATCAATATCAAAAAGGTCTAAAATATTGACGACCCCCCCCTCTTTTTTTTTTTTTTTTTTTTTTATAATAAAAAAAAAGCCTTGGTTTTGCTTGCTGGACACATGTTTCACACATCAAACTGTTTGAAAATGCCTCATGGGGGTTTGTTGACATGCAACCTGACAAAAAAAAAACCAACAACAAAACACTGACTTTATTGTTTGACTTCATGTTGTGAAAAATAAGTTATTTTTCATGTCCTATATTGCTTTTCCTAAATGATTTCAGGAGGAGATGACTGCTTTTCCCTCCTGATGCCAGTCCGAAAGAGTCCGGGGACGTAGCGGTGGCACAAGTCGATCAGGTCGAAATTCGGGTTAAATTTGTTTTTGTATTCAGTATTTTTTGTGTAAGTTCAAACAGTGTTTTCCTCTTAAAATATAGAAAACATCCCAGATGAGACCATTCCCTTCATTTGTGCCCTTGGTCATTGTCATTCATGCTCTATTCTCTCTATAATTATTTAAATAGCACATCATTTCGATTTTAGCCAAGCAGTGCCGGATTTGGCTCCTTCTTACATCAAAGAGCTTTATTTTTTTTATCTCTATATCCAGCCTCAGAGTCAGGCTGTCTTGTGCTCAAAGTTCAAACCGTGAGGTGATTTGAGGTCGTTTGCAGTCAGTGCTACAAGCATTCCGAGTACACTGCTTTTAGAACGCTGCATTTTGTTAATGTTTTTCCGCCGGCAGCACCAGGGGAGCGCGTGTTGGTTAGGGGGTCTGCCCTCCGCCTTTTTAGGCCACTTAAGCTGGAATTGTCACTGTTTTTTAGCCACTGTTCCACCATTGATGGTGGAAAACGTCTTGGGACACTTTTAAAAAAAGACGGCAGCCACAGATGATCACACAAGTTTCATATTTAAAAAAAAAAAATACTTGCCAATAAAAGTGAATATATTCAATAACAGTAATATTATATTTGAAAGTCAAGGGTAATTTTGGTTAGACTAACCTGATAACCTTAACAAAACATGAGACGGTTCAACACAGGCACTCTCCACTGTCTGGTTGAACTGAAGTTTCCAGCCAAGTCCAACTTCACTTTTAATAAACCACCGGCGGTGTTATGTGTTTATGTATTTAATAGTGTGCAGCAACTTTGGTGCATTATAAAACTTTAATTTAGGTCACAGGAGAGAGACGGGGCTCACACAAGGCCAACTGTGAATTAATAATGACAGGGCTAGAGCCACAAAATTAAAAAAGGAAACTCATATGAAGTAATCGAGCACGTAAACAAAAACACGGGGACGAAAAAGTTTCCACAGCAGCGAGTTTCCTTCGCTTGTTTATTTGCTACATTTCGTTCCTTTGCTCCAGCAACATCAAGAGCAATCTGCCAGCCAGTCTGCTCTGCGTGTCTGCTTTTTGTGACATAAAATGTAGTATAAAATCTATAAAAGCTCCTCAAGGCATGTGTGTGTGTGTGTGTGTGTGTGTGTGTGTGTGTGTGTGTGTGTGTGTGTGTGTGTGTGTGCGCGCGCGGGTGAGAGAAAGAGAGAAAATCCACACAAAAGGTTTTGTGACTAATATGTTCTTTTTGCAAACCTCCTACTCGGTTAAGCAGCTTCAGCGTGCGACTTTAACTTGGATAAATAAGTCAGTTGTGCTTTTCAAGAGCTTCTCCCGCACCCACGCAGGGAGAAAGCATGTCGATCGGCTTCTCAGGGTCATTGTCTTGTTTTACTTTGCTTTGCTTTTGCTTGTGTGTGTGCCAAGTACTTTCAAAACTTAGAAAAATCAAATCCCCTGCACGCCAAGAATTGCACTCCCTCGGGCGTTAGTAACGCTACCCGATGCGTGTTGCGCTTCCCAACGCGCTGTGTAAAGTGGATGGAAGACGGATCTGCTCACCGACAATGGGTCCGGCTTTGACTCCATGTTGGAGCAGCGCAGCCTTGAGCTCGTCATCAGTCAACCCACGGGGGTCCGGCGTCTCCGCGCCGTCCAGATCCTTCCTCTTTTTGTTTTCCTGGTGAAAAATAAAACAAAAACAGTAGAAGACGACGTCAACGACGTAAATCCCACATGTTTTACAACGCAATATTTAATGCTGCAGCCGGAGGAAGCATAAGAGCAGAGAACGACTTATCGCAAAACAATTAGAGTTTCCTGTCATCAGATTTGATAAGATTCCAATTATGACAAGTCGAGGATGGTGGTGCAGCCTGTTGCTGGTTTCAAAACGTATTGAGATGTGCAGGGATTTTGTTTTTGGAACTATACTGATAATCATAAGGAAAAGTACAAAAATAAACACAGCCTTCCTCCTATCGTTTCGTAACACGACCTAAGAATAGATGTGCCGAGATGTGCCGTGATCTTCAGCTGCACTCAGCTCCTCCTGGCAGTGGTAAGTGCATGTGACAGGTGTGTGTGTGTGTGTGTGTGTGTGTGTGTGTAGCACATAGTGAGACATGCAGCCCTCCACTACAGCAATGTCCCATATGTAAATGTATACCAATGGGGGGCCTTGGTGGCGAGTGACCCAGATTACAAAATAGCCACACACACACACACACACACACACACACACACACACACACACACACACACACACACACACACACACACACACACACAGAGACACCTGCTGACCTTGCAGTATGTTGGCTCAAATGCATTCAAAGCAGCGTTTGTCTGGGGGGAAAAAAAAGCTGCCAAAAACATTGTTCACACATTTTGCATTGGGGCAAAAAGTCCCTTTACTCGTCCGACCCATTTTTCCAACCAACCTAAAAAAAATTAAAAAAATAAAATACTTGAGGGCTAGGGTCCGTTCTGTGGGTGTCAGGTGCGTGTTGCACCACGGGCCGTTTCAAAATGCAACACACGGTGCTGGAACGAGCCCCAACAGCCAGAACCGGCACCGGTGGAAACTACCTCCACCACCGAACTGCGAATAACTATGAAAAACAAACAAACAAACAAACAAAAACAAGAAGGCGTCAACTCACAGCATGGTGCGCTGGCTCCTCCTCGTCGCTAGAGAAATCAGCGGCGTTTTCCCGGTCAACGTGTTTCAAAAACAGCTCCACATAAACCTCCTTCCTGCTCTCGGCGGGCGGCAGCCCGACACTCCGGGCCACCAGCTCGGACCTCAGTCTGGACTTGGACAACTTTGTCGGGTCCTCCACAAACGCGGGCATGGCGTCGAGGAGCTGACCCACCCAGCGTGAAACTGAGACGCGGCCGGTCAACAGACGGAGGACGCGTGCGCCCGGGCCGGCCCTCAAACACACACCTACACGCACACGCACACGCACGCACGTACACGTACACGCACACACACGCCGGCAGCTGCAAGCCCCGCCCCGCCCCGATTGATTGACTGATTGATTGATTGATGGACAGCTAATCAAGCCAATCAGGGAGCTCCCTGCCGCTGTCGTTGCGTTGATCAAAATGAATGAATGACGTCGAACGTCCACCCAGAATCGTGCATTCATTCGTTTATTTCCTACGGGCCCACACGTTTTGGATTTATTTTTCTTCTTTTTTTTTTTTTTGTTCGTTTCATCATTCGTGTTTTTAATCATCTGGAAATGCATAAAAACATAACGCATATTCATTTATTTATTTATTTATTTATTTATTTAATTTTTTTATTATTATTATTATTATATATTTTTTTTTATTGTAACTTATGCCGTGTTCTGCCGAATCTCCCACAAAAAAAAAAAAAAAAAGATTAAACTGATTAACATTTGTAAAAGGTGCAACATCTCTACACATTTTACCCAAAGCCATTCTGTTTCTGTATTGGTGTGTGCTACTGTATGCTTCAAATCATATATAAATATATATATTTATAAAAAAAAAATATATAGTTGTGTTCACATTTGAACACAGGTGTATTGGAATTTATTTTGCTTTTTTTTTTTTTTTTTTTTATAGTATTCGGCGACCCGTACAAGGTGTCATTTCCCCCTCCCGTGCACACGGACGCGTGTCCCGAGTTGGGCCTGACGCTCCTCTCCTCTGCTGTGGAACCGCATGTTCACCGCCGCCCCCCGGTGGACACAGACGGGAACCGCACGGTAACTTCAATGTCAGACACACACACACACACGCACGCACGCACGCACACACACACACACACACACACACACACACACACACACACACACAGTAGTTACACGATTTCACAGAATCGCTGTCGTTTCCACATCCCCAGCGACCGACGTGTGCTTTTTGCGCGGGTGCATGTTGTGTGCGTCAGAGTTTTAAGAAAAACAGCGAGTGGAAAGGGTCTTGAAGAAGTCTTACGGTGACACTTGTTACAGGCCACCTACTATGGCTGTAGGTCTGCACGCCTGACATGAAACACGTGCCAATCCCAAATTCTACATTTTTTTTTGAACCATTTACAACTACATCAAGTGATGTCGCTGCAGAAGTTACTTAAAGTAGAGATTTAAAAAAAAAAAAAAAAAAATCACCAGGCTAGGGGTCATATATGGCTATAAGCATAGTCACCTCAAGATTCAAGATTTTATTTGTCACATACATATACATACTTTCATACATATATGCAGTGGAATGTAATAATGTGGCTTATGCTTTGGAAAATGAGCGTGGCCATGTTGGCCAGTCAACATTTTTAAGTAAATAAGTAAATACGTAAATACTCTTCTTTTTTTTCTTTTTAAGTTTTCGGGGCTCATTAGATATTAGCTATTTTTAAGACCCTTTTGTGTTATTGGAATGCCTTTCATCACCTTTGAGTATTGTCAGTTAATTATCTAACAAGGCAAAACCCTCTCTTATTTTATTCAATCACACATGTTCCCATCATTGTTGCAGAGTTACATTGATTTTCGCTAATTAACATTCACTTGTTCTTTAACCACCAAAGCCCCATCTGGCATCTCAGTTGCCACGCTGCTCACGGTATTTGCACCAAACACTCCAGGGCGAGAGAATGCAGCTCATTAACACCAGGGTAAATTAGGCTTGTCCCTCAAGTTTTCGTGTTTGCAGGCTGCCAGCTTTAACATCTTCTTTTCTTTTTTTAAATTGGTTTCAATTGTTAGCAGATTTAACTTGTGAAGTAGCACCAAAAAGTCAATTTCAATGCATTGTATATCACCTGCAAAACAAGAACAAAAAACAAACAAAAAAAACAAACACTGACTGTCCTCATTAACAGCACATGCACTAGAACCAGTGGTGGACATTTCTTAGTTGAGTGTGTTAAGGCCCATTTTAAACATATGCATCAGTTTGAGGAAGAGTAATACGAAGAGCGGTATTGAGCGGAAAAATAAGATTGACTTCTGAAAATCCTGGTCCTTCACTTTGAAAACGAAGGCGCACATGGCATAGTGACTCACGATTAGTGGTTGTGTCTTAACTTCTCACTGCTATAACAATGACGTCGCTATGGAATTCACTGCAAATGTGGAATGGCTCTTTGTAATGAAAAAAAACAAAACAGTTTTATTCAGTATTATTACTATATTGCTATTGACAGTAATATTCTAATGTTCAGTGGATTGCTGATCATTCACAACTTTTTTCACCCATTTCCTTCACGTTCTATTGAACCGTGCACATAATAGGAAGGGTAATACTAGTTTTACTCCAAATATCCCCGTGTACGATGTTTATCGCTAGAATGCTGCAATAGCCTACCGGTGTTGCAAATCAACCTCGATATGACTGATACAGGGCGGTTGTTTTTCTGCCTATATTTACACATTTTGGGATTTGCAACACAAGAAGCACGCTGGCGACTGTCCCCACCGTATCCAATGGCTTTAAACCCTACATGATAGTTCAGAAAGCACTCACATAGGAATAGAAAGCCATAAGGCACAGCTGTGGCTTGGGAAACGCAAACTCAAATCCATTTTTTTCTAGACGCCAAAACTGAACTCGGATGAACAGCGGCGGGAGGTTTCGACGCGGTGTTTCGGGATTACAAGTCACAGCTACGTGAATGATTGACCAATGGAAGTGGTGGTATTCATCCGAGGCCTGGGGGGGGGGATCGAAAACGATGTTTTAAAGTGAAAAATGGACGATTATTTATTTATTTTATTTTATTTTTTTGGAATCACTCGAACTTGGTAAAGATACCTTGGAAGTTATTTCGATTTTTCAGAGATTTGGTGTAAAATGCAGCTTTCGTGTCATACAGTAGTTTCTGTAACAGCAACTTTTCATTGTTCATTGAGGAGCAACCGTTCACCTGAACTTTTTTTCGTTTTTGAAGCCCAAAGCCTCGTCTTATGCCTTTTAATTTAATACACTGGACGGGAAAAAAACATAACATTTTACATTTATCGGGAGTCTGTAAGTGTTATTTATATTCTTTCCGATCTCACTTTTAAAAAAGGTGTTATCTGTCGGTCGCTGTGCTGCACACGTATCTCGTCCTTCTTGAATGGCTCGGTGCTCCTCGCCCCTGTTGCTTCTGACGAAGTACCCTTGGGCGGGCGCCGTGGGCGTCTCGGAGCAGACAGAATCCACCCGCGGGGCATGAATGGTGGGTTTGGAACGTGATAAAAGCGCCGCACGTTCGTTCTCACTCCGCCGGGGACGGCGGCGAGGTCACCGCAACTGCCGCCATGTATATTTGATCAGCGGAGGAGTCGCGGTGCTGAGGGGCCGAATCCGCTCACCTCGCGGTAGAGACGCCCGCCGGGTTAAACAGATTGCAAGAAGACGGGGGGGCGGGGGAGAAAATAAAAATCAAAAAAACCCAGAGGGTGGAGGAAGCCAGCTACTATGGGAGACAGAGGAGGCATTTGTTGACATTGTATTGAGTGCAAAGCCGAGGTATTCGAGCCGCTGAGGGGCCAGGTATTTGTCAGTCGCTGTTTCCTGTGCCTCTGCCGTCTCAAACTTCCAAACAACAAAGGCTCCATTGAGACGGCGCTCGCTTTTTTCCCCCGGACCGCCACACAAAGCTCCCCCCGCAGCCCCCCACTGCGCTCCGCGCCTTTTTCGCTCACCTGTTCCCCGGTTGTTCAGGTAATCCAGGGTCGGCATTAACATTTCGGAAAAAAACCTCCCGACCTTGTTGTCCCGGCTCCTCGTGCGCGCTCTCGCGCCGTGCGACGGCGGGCGAGGGCGACCGAGCGAGCGTGTCCGCCCGTCCGCGAGGCGAAGGGTGAAACTTGGACAGAAGCAGAAAGTCTTGATCATGAACTGAATCCCATGCGTCCCATCAGCGGCCCAAGACTTCAGGCCACCTAGGCCTCTCCACCTTACCAAGAGTAAGAGCTACGCTGGGGGTTCAAAAATTTGGGGAAGTCCGTTAAAAATATCAATCTTGCTTTTGCAGCGTTGCTGTTTTGAATTAATTGTGCAGAAAATGACCCTTCCGATTTGCAAAAGACGCCTACATTCCACTCTGACATCATCACTACAGGTATATATATTTATGATGGGGGCGACAGAGCGTGGGGAGCGAAAAAGAGTGCTGCAAACTGTGTATATTTGAATTATAGATAAAGCAGCGACGGGAACCGCTGGCTGCACGATGGAGACGGGGGCAAAATCCACACCGAAGGTAAGAGCAAACTTACTCCGTGAACTCCCTCGCTCCTGTAAGCTCTGTTTAGCCTGGGGTTGATAAGCCCCTCCGCTCCTCTGCATGGGAGCTCCAGGAAGCCGGCTCCCCATGCATGTCTCAGCATAAATTATGAAGGCCCCTGTGTCAGAGCCTGGCCAGACAACAAGGTGAATCTCAGCCACGGGGAGGATTAGCTCTAATCCCAAACATCCTACATGGTCCCTTTCTACCGGGAGTCATTTTGGGGCAATCGTCACTCGCCAGATGTTTTCCTGAAGCTTTTGGAAAGTAGGGGGACATTTTTTTTCAGACACCCCCGACGCCCTGATCTTCTCTTTCAATGAAACGTCAACGTCGGGGACACATTTCTGAGAGGCAGCGTCCTGAAAATGCAACGGGACAGAAATCCCCCCCCCCCACCCCCGAACCCCCAACCCCCACCCCTTTCTGCTGTAACAATGCAGCAAATGACTCTTACACACCCCACTATTGGACATCCGTTCAACAAGGACGAGCACAGCATTTCCACAAAAGGGCTACGACATGTTTCGTCCTGCAGACGGATACTTGTGAACAGACGGAGCACGAGATATTCGTCCAGCAAAGAGGCTGACGGTGTCACAGCAGACTCAAGCTGAATACACACTACGGCGCACGCCACACACACACACACACACACACACACACACACACACACACACACACACATACACACACCACACACACGCACACAGACATCCCAATGCAGCGGTGCAGGCACTTATCCCCCCTCTAAGCGGTCTTGATGGAAACAAAAAGAAGCCCTAATGAAGCTGCGTGCCTAATAGTTTTGACACGAACGACGGCATGCATTAAGCTGGGGGTGGGGGTGGGGGGGGGGGGGGGGGTGGTGGTGGATGGATCACCGCGCTATCAATCTGACACTTACCTCCGGTTTCCCCCTCCTCCCGTGTCCCTCACCGGAGCGACTGTGGCATCCCCTCAGCCCCTCAGCCTCATACTGTATGGAGAGACAATGGGTTGTGTGGGGGGGGGGGAGGAGTTACTATGTGAGCAGGAGCAGGAGGGAGAGTGGAGAGACAGAGGGAGAGTAAAAGGAGAATGAAAACAGAGAGAGAGAGAGAGAGAGAGAGAGAGAGGGAGAGGGAGAGGGAGAGGGAGAGAAACAGATTTTTTTTAGCGGATCCCCTTTGCTCACCGTGCTCCCGAGCCGCAAATCTGATGAAACTTTGCTTTCAAACCAACCCCGCAAAACCCTGCAAAAATCCTCTTCACGTGGAAAATGCAGGTTTTTGGTTTTTTTGGGGGTTTCGGTCGGTGTGTGTGTGTGTGTGTGTGTGTGTGTATGTGGAGAGAAGGAGGAGGAGGGGGAGGGGGGGGGGGGGGTCCTGGTTTTTAAACAAGTCTCTTTCTTCAGCGTTCTTTGAAATGAGTTCTTGAGATTCCAAGTTGGCAGAGTGCCCGCGGGTCCTGGATGGAGGGGATAAAAGACGGGCTGAACCAGGGGGGGGGGCCGCCCATTGTGTTGTGTTCCCGTCCTTTCAGACCTGGCCTTCGAGTCCATCTTTTTGCATATTCCGGCTAGCTATCGGTACGTCTGTAAAAACGGGAACCCCGCCGGATTATCCTGTGTCTCTCTCTCTAGGTTTTTTCGACGTCCAACTCATCCCCCCCCCCCCCCCCCCCGTAGCGGTGACAAGAATGCATCAGTTTCGGTCCGGGAGGCAGGAGGCAGGATTCTACACAGATAGCCGAGCAAACCGAAAAGAAACACGTCCTCAGATAGCCCCTTTTCTTTGCTTTCCTGCACTTCTTTGCTCGAGACCCCCCCCCCCCCCCCCCCCCATTTATTGTCCTCTTGACAGTCCGTCACTCCGTCTCTTTAGCAGGAGCAGAACACTGTTTGTCCAGTCTGGGCCGAGGACAGCAGGTGCCATCACCCCTTTCTGGGCCACATTCACTCCCTGCTTTCTCCCCCTTCCACCATCCATTTCCTCAGCTAACACCCCCTGCCCCCCCCCCACACACACACACACTACCCTCCCTTTCTTGTTCGGGAGAGAGAGAAAGAGAGAGCGAGAGAGAGAGAGAGAGAGAGAGAGAGAGAGTGAGCTACTGTATAATGAACCCAGTAGAAAAGATACAGTTTGTTAAAGATTTTATGAATGATGTCACCTCCCTCCTGATCAGAATGACTGATGAGCCGGATCAGAGAGAGAGTGAGAGAGAGAGTGAGAGAGTGAGAGAGAGAGAGAGAGAGAGAGAGACAGAGAGAGTGAAAGGGAGGGGGTGTGGTGTTGATCATGTGAAGAGTGAGAAAAGGGATTAATCCGACGACGGGCCATCGCCTCCTCCAGTGTGCTTGTACATTCTTACCACGGCCGGCGCTGCATCAGTGCCCGGAGAAAAAGCCATGTTTTCACACACACACACACACACACACACACACACACACACACACACACACACACACACACACACACACACACACACACACACAGACAGAGACACACACACACACACACATCACCCTCCCCTTCCCCAGCCCCACCCCTCTCCCTCAAATAGACACACAAGCCCGGTTCATTACTATTCACCAGGTCTCACTGAGACACGCATCGCTGCTCTGTGTGGGGAGGGAGGCAGGAAGGGAGGAGGGAGGAAGGGTGGAGGGAGGAAAGGAGGAGGGAGGAAGGGTGGAGGGAGGAAAGGAGGAGGGAGGAGGGAGGAAGGCAGGAGAGAGGAAGGGAGGAAGGGAAGCGGAAAGGAAAGGGAGAGAGGAGAGGGACGGGGATGGGGTCTGAGGGGGGTTATATTATGATAGATACATACATTAGGGTGGTGTTATCTCCGTCCAGATGTGCGTACAAACATGCACCACGTTAAGTCAAAGTGACATGGGAGGCGAGGAAGGAAACCAAGCCATCCTTCACCCCACGCTCCACTTCCAACGTCCTCACGCAACACGATCTGCACCATTTGCAATAGTTTTTAAACACCCCGACGGTTTCGTCGCCCCAGTGAAACAAATCCCTCGTTGTCAGCAGGTCGTTTAACTCCACATGTGCAGTGTCTGGTTTCAACGCTCGACCTCGTCCCCGGAAGGACGACGAATCCCTCATGTGGCGTGAGTCCTCCGAACGTTTCAACTCGGTGGAAACCTGTTACTAGGTACTTTAGAGGGAGGAGTAACCAGCATCACAGTCGGGATGGTTTTGTTTCCCAAGGTGCGTTGTGACGTGTCACGGTGATTATTAGTGCGTTTATTTAGAGAGGATTAGCATTGGAGAAAAGCTTGACAGTTTATTCGACTTGAGAGTAAAATAATGATTTTTTTTTTTTAATAACAGAACAGAATAAAAAGCAAACTAAAAATAAAATAAAAACATATACTTTAGACTATATTATATTTTAAGTATATTATATATAACAATTAATCTAAAAATTGTTTTTGCATCAGGGAAAGATGGGTTTCACATTCAACTGCGGATGCGCGAGTATTAAAATGATTTCACAATTCCCTGTGATTGGGAAACCACAGGAAAAGAGGTATATTTTTTTAGAGGCGAAAATCCACTTCATGGTTATTATTGAGGAAAGAAATTGTTGAAACGTTCAGGACGACTTGGAATTCAGAACACATTGTTTTATTACATAATCCCACACGCAGACACACCCACACACACACACACACACACACACACACACACATAAACACACTATTAATGAACAGGGATCACAATGAAATGTAAATATCTGTGTTCTAATAAATGGACGAATGAAAGAGTCAAACGCTGCCTGTGGTCAGTTACATTGCGTGTATTGATCCCGAAAAGTGTCCGTTGTTAAATGACAGTGTTGTGCTGGGACTGAGAAGCATGTTGCACGTAGGCCCACAGGTGCAGAAATGCGTCTGAATGGGGTTTTCTAGAGAGAGCTTCGGGACACAGCCTGCAGGACGATGACAGGATGGAGAACCGCAAACAAAAAGCGAATACAGTATGGCAGGCCTCTACTTCTATCTCATTCATTTTGAATTACAAAGGAAGGATTGTCGCTATCTTCACAGGGCTCCAGATGCCAGATTGGACCTTTTGGGGTGGAAAGCCTGCGCGGGTGTTTTTCTTTATTGAGGTCCTCCAATGACCAGCGTTGCCTCAGTGAGTTTTAATCAAAGATCACAAAAGGATCCGGGACTCTGTCGAGGACCGAGGGTCATGCAAATCGTCTGAAAATATGCAACATCATTAGCACAGGGGGACGCATCATAGAACGGCTTGGGAAAAACCCCAAATAAACACCCAGGAGTGTCGGGAGTGTTCAGGACATATGAGAAGAAATATGCAGGGGGAAAAAAAAAAGGATAAATGAAGGATACATTTTTCATCGCAGCTTCCATTAACATTTAAAAAAAAAGAACACATCGCAATCATCATCACCAAAGCATTAAAAAGTAACATCAGCAGCGTCACAGATTGAAATGCTTATTGTATTGATATTTTTTTTAAAGTCGGGTAATGTCAATAAATGCGCTTCCTTCCCTATTATGGAAGTAATTGCTCTTAACCTCAACAACAGTCTTTGTTTGGTATATAGGCTGCATTATTCGGTCCGTGGGGCGGTGGATTAAGTCAACCGTTATTGCTGCACAGCTGTTAAATTGAACAGTTTTTCACAATAACTCGGAGACATTTGCCCAAGCGTGAGAGAAAAGCAGCGAGAGACGGAAAAACGAGAGCAAGAGGTTGAAATGAAAAGAAAAGAGAGAGGGAGAGAGGAAAAAAAAAAAAGAAAACCCATTCAAATTAAGATTCCTATCACACCGATCACACCGTGACCTGGCTCTATCTCCAAGCTCTGATTGAGTGTTGGCCAAATGTCAGTCTATGGAAATGAAAAGCTGCTTCTCTCCCGTATCGCCCAGATCCCGATGTCTTGCTCTTTATGTACCTTACTGCCAGAGAGGGTGGGGGAGCGAGAGAGAGTGCGAGAGAGAGAGAGAGAGAGAGAGAGAGAGAGAGAGAGAGAGAGAAAAGGAGTTGCATACATGATTCATGCGGCCCTGTGTGCTGCACAGCTGCACCATCTGGTGTCGAGCTTCTGAACATTCCTCCTCAGCTCACCCGGAGCACGCCCCAGCATCTCTTCTGGAGAACAGGCTACGTCTCCGCCGCCGCACAGTCGTATGATAATTACAACCTCAAATCTGAGGGCTGGATATGAAAGCTTAAATGGAACATTCCTCAACATGTTTTCTTCTGGTTGAAAGCCGCACACGTCACTCTTCCAAAGCAATATAGACCCTTGAAGAAATCCGGTGTTATATATAATATATTTATTGTAGCGTGTTACGACATCTTCCAGCTGCTGGTGCCCCGCCAGCCACGTTCCAGAGTACTCCAGCGCGTCCACGGCTCTATGGAGGTTGGTCACCAAGACGCTTCATCGCCTCCGGTCCCGCTTCCACTGGCCAGGGTGTCATCAAGACGTGGAGCTCCACGTCCACCGGTGTGACACCTGCACCGCTCGGAAAGGGCCGACTCGACATTCTCACACCCCTCTGCAGCAGTACCAGGTGGGGGCTCCCATTGAGCGGGAGGCCATGGACATTTTGGGCCCCTTTCTGGCCACAGACCAGGGCAACCGCTACATCCTAGTAGCCATAGACTATTTTACCAAATGGCCCGAAGCCTACGCTGTTCCCGACCAGAGTGCTGCCACCACCGCCGCAGTGGACGAGATGTTCTGTCAGTTTGGGGTGCCGGAGGAGCTGCACAGCGACCAGGGTCGGGTGTTTGCAGAGGACTGCCGCCGGCTGGGCATTAAAAATACCGGGACTACGCCGCTGCACCCACAGAGGGACGGATTGGTTGAATGTTTCAACCGCACCTTGGCGACCCAACTCGCTATTCTGACGAGCCACCAGCAGCGAGATTGGGATCTTCACTTGCCCTTGGTCCTTTGGGCATATCGGACAGCGGTGGAAGAGTCCACTAAGTGCACTCCGGCAGCCCTCATGTTTGGACGCGAGCTCCGCACCCCTGTGGACTTGGTGTTTGGCCCTTCCCCCGAACCAGAGGTGACCGGGGAGCCGGGCGTGGACTACTTTCATCACCCAGGTCCCGTCAGAAACGGGCTTACGACCAGCGCGCCAAAGGGGAGGATTTTGCCTCCGGGGCGCAGGTGTGGGTCTTTAGCCCGGAGAGGAAGAAAGGCCTCTCCCCGAAACTGAGGGCCACTGGGTGGGACCCTGTATGATCCTTGAGAGTCTGTCTGATGTGGTGTACAGGGTGCGAATGATCAAAAGGAACCGGGTGGTGGTTCCTCATCGCAATCGGCTTGCCCCCTACCGACCCTTGGCTCAGTCTGAGGGTGAGTCAGGGACAGAGGGGCAGCCTCCAGTCTGTGCCCTGCCACAGGAAGCAGCTGAGGGGCCCCCTGGGTGGGCCCAGCGGAAGCGTCAACTCCCCCAACACCTCAGAGACTTTGTGGTGGACACATGGGTTGCTGGGGCCAGCTAACCAGCCAGGTGGGGGCAATGTAGCGTGTTGGGGAATAGATTTTGTTATTGTGTGTTTTGGGGTTGTTGGGGAAAGGGATTGTTTTATTGTGTTCTTAGTTACAGTAATCTTAATTGTTATGCTGTTGTTAGTGTTACTTGGCCAGATTGTTATTACTTGTATGTGTTGTGATTATGTTATGATCGTTGCACCAGGAGTGAGAGTGTGTGTGCCGTTAGTGACCGGTCTGCCGTGATGACAGTGTGGCGGTACAAAAGGCTGAGAACTCCAAATCTCCTGCCGCTTGCTCAAAGAAGCCCTAGCTCGCTACAACATAATATTCTTGTGTGCCTAGAATCGTGGTGTTCAACCTTCTAATTTCATCTTGCAATTCCTCAGCGCCGCACAGTTTGAATGCTCGGGGCCTTTTAAAATGCGCTATTTTTCTTTCTCGCTCATGAACCTTTCTAAGAAGTAGTAGAAGCTGTGGATATTTCAACACATCCCATCACGCCTTTCCTGAGATTACGCTGGCTGCCAATGTTGGTTGACAATTACCTGAAAAAATAAGTTACTCGGGTTTCTGTGTCGCCCCCGAGAAGGAAGCGAGCGTTAATGAATGCCTTTTGTACAAACACATATGTTTCTCCGGGCTCAACGCGGCCCGACCTACATCTCGCAACAGGTTCTGGCAAATGAGTTACATCAGCCAGGAACTCTGTAAGCGGCGAGGTTCGGAGCGTTTCAAACCTCGCCGTTCCTGTGTGCTTCCGACTGAGGGACACGGCACAGCACTGAAGGTTTCTTAGGTCGAGACACCCCCCCGACCAATGTTTATAACGATTCAAAAGGATAAATTGAGAATATTTCATTTCACGTGTGAGGCACTGTTGCTACGCTTATGTTTGAATTGATCGTGATTCCAAACGGGAAAAACCTCTTTTGAAGGTTGACCCCATTCATTACCTGCCCTGTGTTCCGCTTTACCAGGACCACATTGAACACGGGCAGAGTAGTTGAAGAGATGAGGTGACATATCCTGATCGACGTAATCATCCGCATCACTGGGACGTGGACAAAAAAAATCATGAGAAAAAAAAAGAAGATATTTTTTGTCATATAGTGGAGTCTACTTTTGCCAGCGGCCACCCTAGGGATATCCCTGGTTATTTCATCCCGTGGTTGAAGTTTTACCTCCACTTTTAAAACAGTAACACCCGAGACATGGTTCCATTCCAACGAGTGCTCTCGCTCCTTCTTCCCAGACTTTGGACCGGCCGCAGAACACACTCGCAGATAATTGGAACTAAAAAGCTCTTGTGATTCTTCCTCAAAGTGAGAAGTGCGGGAAAAATTCAATTTTTCCAAATTGTTATATTTATTATTTCTTTTTTTGATACATTCATTCATTCATTCATTCATCCATTCATTGCTATTTTCGTTAAGCCTATGCTGTGAACTCAAGTCAAATATCTGTGTTGGGCAATTTTAATCATCATTTAGACTGAGAAAATAATGGAAAACTAAAGAATAACATCCTAAAGCATTACAGCATAATTCAATTAGTTTGGTTAAAAAACAAAACAAAACAAACAAAAAAAAAAAACAGTGTTAAAAAAAGATAATGGGAAATGATTTTATTCCTTGTTCAGAGAAATGAGAAAGAAATAATGACACTTATTGTTTTGCTGCAGATTTTGTAGGGGATGAGATGCACATTATGCAAGTTATTGGTAAGGATCCTCGGATGTCCAAAAGACGGCCTGTCCACTGAGAGCGTCCCTGTCGTCCCGTGCCATATTCCATAAATCTTCCATTTGTGACTCACTGTGCTTCCGAGGATGAATCCTTGTTCAGGGAGGATTTAAACAGAGGTTCTCACTGAGGGCAAATCATTGACGAGATTCAAATACTTATTTTTGTTACATGTCTTGACTTTACCCATTAACCTGAGGGGACACCCTTTTTTAAGTTGAGCAATTCAGAGAGGGTGGGGGGGACAACCTTGAGAAGCTTTAAAAGAAATCAAAGATGGCAAGCGTCATACTGGCCGTACTCCTGGGATCCTCCAAAGCCAATGTTGTCTGTGTCGCTGGTATCTACTCAGACCCCGACGCTTAAAAAGAACGGTGTCAGTTAATTTAACGTCCGTTATTTTACTTCAGCTGTCTCTGCGTTAAAGAACCGACCACATCAAGTCGCAATACTGAAATATTGGCCGAGATGTTTGTGGAAGAGAGGATTTTAACACTGTTTAAGCGTAATGCCCATCACACCTTGACCTACTGGAGTGTTTTCTTCAGTTTTGGTCTCTGCATTGCTTTTCTCGGACCGACAATCTTGGACTTACAATGCCAAACCAACTCGACGCTCAGTCAGATTACCTGGGTGTTCTTTGCCCAGCAGTTCTGCTTGCTTATCGGAAGCTCCATCGCTGGTGTTTTCAAGAAAACGTGAGTAACGAATTGTTATGTCATTATCGCATGATAAGGATGCCTAACACGAAAGCAGGCGCTTGCGTATGTAGCCTTTGCTCGTGCTGTATGAGAATAATAAAAGAAAATGTACAATATATGCAGCAAAATATATATGAATATCAGAATATCCGTATGGACACTGCCCACTGCGAATAAACCCAGTTTGCTACTGTGTAGTGTGTAGTGTGTAGTGGCACAATGGAAACGCTTTTATTTTGTTGTTGTTTCTTTCCTCCTGAAGGTTGTTCAGCGCATTGTCTGCCCTCTTCCTCTCCGCTCTGATCATCTCTGTAATATTTGCCATCATCCCCCTGTGCAATAATGTCCTACTGCTGGCTATCGCCATGGCTGTCTCTGGCTTGGCCATGGGCATCATCGACACCATCGCCAACATCCAGCTGGTAACCATCTATCAGAAGGACTCTGCCGTGTTCCTACAGGTGAAGCAACATGGATTTTATATATAAAATCAATGAATAATGAACATATATTTTCTCATTATTTCCCAAATAGGTCCAGTACTTTGAAAAAAAACAAAAAAAAACAAACATTTAACAATTCACCACTAATAACTTGGTTACTATGGTTTGCTTCATTTTCCAGGCCCTCCATTTCTTTATCGGGTTCGGGGCCCTGGTGAGCCCTCTGATTGCTGATCCCTTCCTCTCGGAGACGGGCTGCGGGAACATCACGGAGAACGCCACCGGGACCATGCATCATTTCAGGAACATGCTGAGGAACAGCCCCATCGCAGGGCACGACATAAGCCAGGGCCACCTGGCCCACGAAGCAGGCGAGGAGGACTCCATCGTCCGTTACGCCTTCTGGATCATGGCAGTCATTAATGTGAGACATGGGTGGGGGCAATGAGTGAGAGGAGAGTTCAATTAAAACGGCAGTCCATGAAAAATACTTGTAAAATTAAAACCCCACGTTTGATATTCATCCCACATTTATTTGGTGGGCACTTTATAAGGAACAGCCATTCAATGTATTTGCCTTATGCATGTGCTCCTGGGGGTCACTTTCAGACGCTTTTTTTTTTTTCTTTTTTAAATCAATCTCAGACACAAACGACTGAAAAGGACTGAAAAGGTGATGGCATGAAGGAAATGACCATACCGATTGTGTCCGCAGCTACCAGTGCCAATCGCAGTGCTCTTCCTGATGTACAGAGAGCAGCTGATCCCATGCTGCCCCAGCGGGAATCCCCGGCTCCTGGACAAAGATGAACTAGCCATGGAGCACCAGCAGGGGGCGGCAGCGGGCGAGGGCACGGAGCAGGAGGCTGGAGCTGCAGGTAGAACATCTCGAGCGCGGGTCAGGAGGCTTTGTAGAGAGGGACATATGCAAGATGCAAGATGCAATATTTGTCACATACATATACATACTTTCATACATATATGCAGTGAAATGTAATGCAACGCACCCGGTGATAACACACAATATGTCCTAGGAAAAAAATGTAAAAGAAAATAAAACATTCTTTTAATAGACCGACTAACTGACTCCTAAAACGTAATACAGTAAGTTGAATACTTATAGAATAAAATAAAAATATATAGAATAAAATAAAATAAAATAAAAATAAAATGGAATAGATAGAGGGAATATGCTTATGTATATACAGATATGTGCATTAAAGTGGCATGTGAATGTGAATAGAGTGAGGTAGTGTTTGGGATAATACAGCACAGTATACAACAGTACGGCGCAGCAATACGGCATCACGAACAACCCTGAACAGTGACACAGTATGCGGTACAGTATGCTACATACAGTACAGTAGGTAGTGGAGCCTATGTGTGTGGCTCAGTGAGGACCTGCAACTGTGGAGGGGGAGCTCTTCTAGCGATGATGATGATGATTCTATGATGATCATTCTAATAATAATGATTGTTGTAATTTATAATTGTATTGGTTATGATAATAATAATAATAATAATATCAATAGCAATATCAATATCAATATTAATAATAAATATAGCTGCAGGCAGCAATACAAGGGGTCCAGTTTAGTCGGGTTTTACATTTCCCGGGCTCTCTGAAGCGCAGCACGGTTTTCAGAGTTTACACTGAACGCAGCCTGGGCTCCCCCCCGGTCTGCGGCCCTCTGGTTGCTTGTCTCACAGAGCAACCACCATGCGGTCTACACAGCGCAACCCTCCTGTCTTTAAAACAACCGCCCATGTTTGCCTGTGAACCAGAACCTCGCATTGTTAGAACTCACCGTGTTGTTGGTGGAAATGGAGCTGCACTCTCAGTGATGGGTGGCTGTTGGGTGCCATGTTGGGCTCGTCTTTTATTGGTTGAGTTTCTTTTCCTTCGATTACATTTACGGTGTGTTATTTCTGTGGGTAATTACCATTGCACGGCTTCTATTTTGCCGACACCTCGCTGGATCTTCAACGCATCACTCAGTCACACATTTCAGTGGTTTCAAGTGGATGCGCTGACATTTTTTTCTTTTTTTTAAATTATTTTTAAGTTATGTGCACCACGGTTTTTGAAATATCAATAGAACAGATCTACTGACATCTACCAGTTAAGAAGCTCTCTTTAATGTGGATCAAAATTTTGGTCGCTTTTTCGCTAATATCTGCCCCGTATGTGGATTGATTTGGATGAAATTTCACCCACAAGGTCTTTGTGACAGCACGGTTCAAACAAGATGTAAACCTTATGCCGAAGTTGGTGTTCCAGATAGTTTTAGGCTTCAAAGTTCCGAGAATTTTCGCTGGACCCCTAATAATAATAATAATAATAATAATAATAATAATAATAAAATAACAGTAACTTCTAACTTGTACTAGTATGTACAGTATTCTGTGCACTCAGTTGTGGGTTATAATGTTGATATTCTGTCACAGGTCATGGGGATATCTTTGGCTGTTGTCAAAATGATAACCTGCGTGGCTTGCCTGTATCTTTCTTCATGATCCACATCCTGGGTGGGATGGTGCTCTTCATGACAGACGGGATTGTGGTGAGTTTCTGTAGTTGCACATCACCTCACCAGATCACTGCACTCAACTCAGCTGTGGCAATAAAACCTTTACTTCCACTTTTCAAAATACAATCATCCCCTACTTTGTTGTTCCTCTCTGGTGTCAGGGTGCCTATGCCGGCTTTGTGTACACCTACGCCGTCGCACCGCCGATGTCGCTGCCCCATAAGACAGCGGGATACTTAGCCAGCATCTTCTGGGCAGCCATCACTGCGGGACGCCTGTTATCCATTCCTCTCTCGTACCGCTTCCAGCCTGTGAGACTACTCATGTTCAACCTGGTAATGGCAATAAAACAAGGCACCATCCAACAAAACTGTGACGCATCCAAATGCGTACAATCATAACCTTAAAATACTGTGATGCCATCAGTCATTTGTTGTGTATGCAACTTATTTTTCTTTTCCCTTTGCTTGCAGGCCGGAGTCATTGTCACAGTGCTGATACTGCTCATCTTCTACACCAGCAATATCTTCCTGTTTGTCGGGACCTGTTTATGCGGCCTCTTCCTCAGCAGCATCTTCCCTTGCATGCTTGCCTATACTGAAGACATTCTTGACTACCAAGGTACAAAACTGATTCCCGAAGCAGCTTGATGAAGTAAATGAGTGAACCGTTGATATCAGGAGTCAGAGCCAGCGCTGAAGGAGTTCTGTGCCCCTGCAGGATGTGCAACCTCAGTGCTGGTAACCAGTGCAGGAATGGGAGAGATGGTCATGCAGGTTCTGGTCGGCCAGGTAAGACTCCCGAGTACAGTGTTGTTGATAGAAACAGCACCGGAGGAGGAAGGAAATAGTGTTGGGGTCCGACAGCAAACGAAATACAAATAAAACAATCTGTATTTGATTGGAAGTTCTGCAGGTGACCGTTGTCATCCCCTCCACAGATTATCCAGACTGAAGGCAGCTACAGCTTCCTGCTGTGTGGAGTGACCAGCGGCTGCATTGGTTTCACTCTGTTCTTTGGTCTATTGTTGTTCCATCGAATGCACAGAAACTACCTCACAGGTGCTGCTCACACACAGACACACACACACACACACACACACACACACACACACACACACACACACACACACACACACACACACACACACACACACACACCTCCACCATACTGGGAAATCAGTAATAGTCGTTTTGAATAGAGTTCAAGTAGAATTTCACCTGCTCCACCAACTGAGGCTATTTTCCCCGCATGCATCAGGAACGTCTAAGAAATCGACCATGGTGGATGAGCCAGCAGCGGAGCAGAATGGCTCCGCAAAAACAGAACAGAAAGAGGAGAAGGAGACAAGCTGAGGGAGGAAGCCTCCGGCAAGTCTGTTGTTCCTGACTATCTGAGATGGAATTACACTGAAAGCTTGTCACTTGTCTCACACCGCTGGAGATAAAATATTCAATACATTTTGCGAAGTAGATTTTCTTTTGCTTCTCTTGTAGAGATGGATGGATTATGGATCATCTATATTTTCATGCAGATCATGAACAGAGCTTATCTAATTAAGGACTAATGTATTGTTTTGTATTGTATATGAATGTTTAAATGCATTATACATAAATATGCAAAATATAATTCTGCTGATGTATTTTTTTTGCAGCTTATTTGCTGTTTTTTGTCATTTGCTCTATTATTTTCAAATGAGGAGCTATGATATGAATAGATTTGATCCCCTGGTTTTATGCTAGCGTTATACGAAGAACGTTCTTGCAATGACACATCCCACTGTTGACTATACAGTGTATCTCTTAATAGGGGAATGTTGAAACTGGATAATGTGTGTAGTCATAAATCTATAGACATGTTTTGACCTACTGTATTTGCATATCAATTAAATTCAACATTATTGACTGCTTATCAAACTTAATTCCGAAAAAAAAATGCAAATACAACAAATCTTTGGCAGATTATGTTTATTTGATCGCTTCCAAATTATGGTATTCAAAAGGACAGCCTCAGTAATAGTTATCATTCCGGTGTGGTAGGAAGGACTTTGTATTCAGATACTTACCTAAAAAAACAAAAAATCTAAAACTAAGGTTTCCTGCCTTTGAACAGTTAGCTTGACAATGTTTGAGCACAGCCTTAAGCCCAGTTGCAGCATGAGCAGGCGGTGTCAAAGACCAGCCCAGCAGCGCACCTCTGGAAGTAGGTCTTGCCCTGGCTGCAGTTGTAGAACTGGTTCTTGTTTGTGGGGTCTGGGTACATCCCGCTGGCCTTTCCAGCACAGAAGCTGCTGTTCATGCCGCTGATGCCGGAGTCTCCACCAGAAGAGCTGCCTCCACTGGAGCTGCCTCCGGAGGTGCTACCTCCAGAGCTGCCACCAGAGGTGGTCCCTCCTGAGATGGGAGGAAGGGGAGTAGCAGGAGGAGCACAAGCTAAAAAGAGAAAAACAAATATTAAGTTCAAGTTCAAGAGTTCAAGAGATTATTTGTCACATACATATACATACGGTCATACATATATGCAGTGAAATGTCATGACACCCGGTGATTACGCACAATAAGCTCTATAAGCTCTAAAAATACTAAAAAATACTAAAACGTGCGTAATCGACACAAGGTGCTCGCGCAGGCAGCCGCAATGGGAGGCGCTACAATCGCGATTCTGGGTTATATTTATATAATAGTATTAACAACAATCATTTGAGTTTCCAGTCGTAAACAATTTCCATGCCTCTCAATCACAACAATGACATTAATGTGTTTAGAAATTTGAACCTACACATATTCTCCAGATTGAGTCCTTTCTTGAGGACATTGATGAGAGGGTACTTTCCCTGGTTACAGAAGGTGCCCATGTAGTCGTCCATATCAATGGTCCAGACCATGGCTCCCCCAAAGTTGTTTTTCTTCACCCAGTCAACCTACAAACAGCAAGAAGTGGGGAGTGTGGATCATTCAATGGGACATGTCACCCAAGCCTAAACTGTAGAAGACTTTAAAGGAATATTTGAGGATGATTTTAGGAGAACATCCGTACTGAACATGAGACATGAGACAAGCTTTAACATGCATTTGCCTTTTAAGAGTAATTGTGTGGCCAGCTCATTGTTTGGTAAACCACCATTGACTTAATCTCTTCCTTACCTTGATTTGGAAACTCTTCATGTTGTCAAAGCCAACCCACTGGTTTCCTTTGTAGGCATATGGCACTTGTTGGGCCTGGTTCCAAACCTGAGTGGCACCTTCCAAAAATCCACAGATCTGTAAAATCCCAAGAAGTTGTGTTAAAACAAGCATGCAAGGCCATTTATTTATTCTTCCGGAACCACAGGAACCACATATTAAGGTTGAGCCACATAACCTAGAAACAAAAAAGTTTACCTCAAAGTAAGCCAGTTCTCCAGCCTCCTGTGTGTACTTTCCAGGGGTTCCAGCACCGGCGATGGGTGCTCCAATACCATGGTTGGAAGGGTTCCTGAGGGTGAATGTGTTGCCATAGGTGGGGAATCCAACCATGAGCTTCTCAGCTGGGGCGCCCTGGTTCTTCCAGTAGTTCATGGTATAGTCCTGGAACCAAGTACAGTGCCATTGAAATTTAGACAGATAAAGATAGAAGATAAACTATTGTGTGTCGCTCGCAAAAGGGGTTTTCTTTGGGACTAGTAGCAAACGTGTGGGAAGGCTGCTCACGATGTTGAAATAGATGAATCCATCTGTGTCCTCTGGGCTCTTGTACAGGGGGCTGCACTCGCCAGTCATGGGGTCCCAAGAACCGTGGAAGTCGTATGTCATGACATTGATCATATCCAGGGCCCTGGGGAGAAGAAATCCCTTTACAATAAGCAAGTGAAATGTTTGTTTTGTTTCTCCTATTCCCTTAAAAGACTCTAAAACCTGATTAACTTACTGGCCAAGCTTGGGAATCTGATAAGCAGAGTCGATGGTGCCCTTGCCAGCAGCCACAGCAGCGGAAAGCAGAAGACGAGCCTTGTTGCTTTGCTTGGCGTCAGCCTCAAAGGCAGCTCTCATCTCCTGTTAAATTTAAAGAAATATAATTAATACTGACCTAACAATGTAACTGACTAGTAGAAAAAGCTCTAGACTCTGATGCACGCTATGATGCATTCTCTCTTGGATTTCCCTTTCGGGTGTGATGTCATTTGTACCCCATCGAGACATGGAAAAACTAAAAACAGATCATTGGGGAAGTCTTAGAGCTTACTCACTTCGAGGAGAACAGAGTAGTACTGCCGATCCTCAGGAGGACTTCCTCGGTTGGCGGGATACTCCCAGTCGATGTCAA
The DNA here is from genome assembly GCF_960531495.2 of Zeus faber. Lineage (NCBI taxonomy): Eukaryota > Metazoa > Chordata > Actinopteri > Zeiformes > Zeidae > Zeus > Zeus faber. Next base: position 18,629,561 of record NC_137194.1, on the reverse strand, counting down.
GCCCGTCAAACTCATACTTCCTCAGGAACACGATGACGGATTTTATAAAGGTCTGGCGATTAGCAGGACTGGCCACCATGGCCGAGAAGCTGTTCGCAAACAAATGTCTTTGTAAATACAGATCCCCTATCCTGTGGTACACCCGCTCTGAACGAATAATGTCCATGAGAGGTTCCCAAAGGTTTTTTTACACAAGGACCCAACTGCACAGTTGTGTTTTGGCCTGAGACCCACCAAAGTTATTTGTTGAGTAAAAAAGATATTCCACTCCATCCACTGTTTCTTTTCAATTTAATCCATGTAGAAATTGTAAAAAAAATCAATCCTAAATCCCCAAATAATAATGCATCACTGTGTCCATCCTGCGACCCAGCTGGCCCCACCCTCCGAGTCCTAGTTTGAAACCACTGACGTAGACGATCTTACCCAGAAGAGCCAAAGTTCCATCCACCAACGGACAGAAGGGTCTTCAGGTTGCCATTCCTGTTGGAAAGTAATATGGTTGTGCATCCCAGTTATAACTGTTTATAGACATTTATTAGACACAGAATATAAACAACACACAAAAAACAGAGACTTCTGGGGGGAAAATGCTGACTTGCTCACAACTCACTTGTTCTTCAAGGCCTGGAATTGGCTGTACAGCTCCACGTCGTTCCACTCGTAGGTGGCCAGCATGTTGTTCTTCATGGTGGCGAAGGCATAGAGAAGATGGGTGCACAGGCAGGGGTCGATGTCAGTGGGCATGTAGATGGTTGGGGGAGGTCGGTACTGCGCCCAGTTGGTGAAGTAGCATGACAGTATGTAGGAAGATCCTGGGATAAAATGGATATAAAACATCAAATACAAGTCAGTATTCACAATACACGATAACTCGTGCTCTGTCATATTATGATATTAACAGAGACACTGTGAAGGTTCTTACCAAGCTGTGCATGCAGCAGCAGGGCCAGAGCTGCAAATTAAGATTGCACATTGTCACCTCACAGAAAATAATGAAGTAAAATATAACACATTTGCTATTGATCCCATATCTCAAGTCCTTCCAACTAACACGAAGGGACATATTAAAATTCACAATTCTTAGGGTAAAACTGGAAAGATGCGTGAGAGGCAACTTACCCGTCACAAACAGTACTTTGCCCATGATTGCCTTGTACGAAGAGCGCCTTGCACACACACTGACTTTTATACAGTCCGCGCTGTTAATATGGGAGTGTTGCCAAAATAGTTTATTTGCAAAAGATTGTTTCATAAGAAATTATCAAGCGCTGTGTGATTATCATGTTTCACACATTGCTTCTAGGTGTATGTTGCTAAGTTTAGATTTCTCCTTGTCTGAAGGACACGTTTCAGACCAGCCATAGGGTTGTGATATGCTGCAGGATTTGTCTAATAACACAAAGTACACGCAGAGTAATGCAAAAACGTATCTTATCATTTTGGTCTCTATTATAATGTAGCCTACCTTATCGTTATACTTACATGTACATAATATTTAATGAAGCGATATGCTGGTGTCAGCGGAAAATACTGCTCTGGGCAGAGATGCCACCAGAATGCACAAGTGTTTGGTTGAGAGTGTTTTTCTGTAATTTTTTGACTATTGAGTTTTTAGTTTCTTGAAGCCTACCGGAGTTCTTTTAGTATCAATTTTAAGACATTCAGAGACCAAAATAAACACATTTTTGACATTATCGCTGCTTTTGAGTGACAAACAATATACGATAAGCTGGACTCTGACACAGTCACTAACAAATAATTTTCAGCCTAAAGTGTCACAGTTGTGTTCATGAATGTTGCAACCTTGAGGTTGTTTCCTCACACCTCATGTGTCACTGGGATTACTGTTTTGTTGTTGCTTCATGGATTGACATTTCAGTTACCAAACAATCATCCAATGAAAGGGGAAATGACTTATAACTTTGTGAAGGCATTTCTAACGCAGAGAAAGCCATTTCTCTTTCAACAGTTTTCTTTCAACTAAATTTGTATGTCTCCCAAAGAGTTTGAAAGACAACGACAGTTCAAACAATAACATTAAATGTGTATAGTTAAAGCATTTGATCGTTTGTGATATGAAATCACCCGATATTGATCATAGATGATCATTGAAATAATTCACATAATTTTGTTGAATCTCATCAATTAGAAAAGACAAAAATGTCAAAATGTCCACCTATGTCCAAAAGGCTTCTTTGTAGCACATATAATTGTTCAACTATATATGGATGCCCAAGATCTGAAGTGGCACAGAATTTTAGATTTACCATTAAGGTATTAGAAATGAAAGTCTGTAAATTGACAGTCATGTCTGTGGTGCCACCTGATGACTAAATGTGCCGGACTCACATAAATGGAATTATTATTTGCAATAGTGGAAGAAAATCCCCACATCATGACCTACCGATACCCTAAAGCCAGAAAATCACACGTATTTCTGCACGATCAGCTGGTTGCACAAAAAGAGAACCAGAGCCTCTCCCAACACTGTGCTGCTGCATCAGTCTTCAGATGCCATCATGACAGGCTCGGGGCTATACGTCAGCTTTCTCAAGGGTAATGACAGCATTTCAGCTGGGCACAGAACTCTAATAAAGGGCTTTATGGGAAATAACTATTGAAATGTGTACATTAACTGTGCTTTTCTCTCTTTTTTTGCAGTACTTTCACTTCTCTGGCTAACAAGGCAGAGGGCTTGCGGTGGTACCGCTCCTGCGGTGGTATCGGCAGAAACAGGTACATCTGTGACGGTCTCCTGCCTGTACAGCCAGGAATATAAGAGAAACTCCAAGTACTGGTGTGAGGGAGAGGTGTATTTGGTGTGTAACATAGTGGTGAAAACCCCCGGGGAAAGCTCCGCGGAAAGGAGCACCATCGTCGATGATGCTTCCGCAGGGCTCTTCAATGTGACCATAACCTCACTGAGGCAAAGTGACGAGGGCAAGTACTGGTGTGTCATCGAAAGGTTTGGTCCTGACGTTTACACCGGGGTTACTCTACGGATACTCAACACAGGTAATCACTCAAACTGTCAGCATCACAGTGCTGACAGTACTGACTTGACAAAGATGTTTCAAATCACTCTTTCAATTGTATCACAACTTAAATGATTTATTATATAATTATTTTCTCTCAAAGGGCCTAATCAACCTGACGAGACGACTTCAACAGTAAAGTGAGTAGAAAGTGTCTAAAATAGCAACAGAATTTATGGAAGTGTCACGGTGATAGAGGTCGACCAATGCCTGACTTTTGGGTCCGATGCTGATCCTGATTCAAGAGAGTCCTAGCTCACCGATCACTGATATTTTGGGGAAAAGTGTAAAATTTTCAAATCAATTTGAAAAACTTTGATTTTTATTAAAGTTTCTATATTTGAGAACATTAAACTTATATGCAAACAAATAAATAAAATTAAATACACAAAGAGCTTTTTGAAAAATAGAAAAATATATGTAAAAGATGATGCGAAATTCAATTTTTATTTGAGTTCCACTGAACGCATCATCACCTCCGAAACAAAATAGATTTCCCAATTTCGCATGAACGCAGCATCGCTTCCTGTTTGGAATCCCGAGTCTGTGTCTAAACGTGAGGGTAAACATTCAAATGTGAATGGATTAACAATGCCTAGTCGGGCATCTCCGATTATTTTGGTGAGTAACTTAAAAGGGGTGTAAAACACACAAGTACGGGATAAATAATCAATGTTTTTTTCTTTATCATAATTATTTAAAAATCGGGACATATCGGCTGCAAAACTGCCAATTCACTGCAGTCAAGCAAGCCTCCATTTCCAAACACACGGTCAAACTAGCCCCCCCTTGTTGTTTTGAGGTATGTGTATGTACTAGAAATTACGGGAAGAGGGTGTAAGAACTGGTTTCAAAATAAAAGGGACACTCCAGTGAACGAGATTCCATTCAGACAGCAATGAATGAATGAATAAACAAATAAATTAATACAAAATACATAAATAACTAAATGAAGCACAATTAAATTATAGCAGAAAATAACTACTGCCTGCAAATTGTATTGTTCAAATTCAGATAAGGATTAAAAGGAAACTTCCTGCTTCCACAGACATCAACATCAGAATTTTCTGATATTGTCTGAGTGATATTGTGAGGTGGTCTACTATCAATCTGAAATGGAATTGGTCTGTGGAAACAAAGTTTCCTTTAAATTCTAATCTGAATTCAACAATACAAATTGCAGGTGGTAGTTATAATTTTTCTGTGATTTTTCATTTGAATTATTATTTAATAATTAAAATGTAAATGTACCTTTATTTTGTTATTTATGTATTTTTTATGTATTTATTTGTTTATTCATTTTTTCATTATTGACTGAATGCATGTGAAATCTCGTTCACTGGTTCTTCGCTTTTATTTTGAAACCAGTTCTTATGCGCTCTTACAGTAATTTATACACAGGTACCGCAAAACCACTCGGGCGCTGGTTTGCCCATGTTTTCCGAAGTGGAGGCTGGCTTGACCGCAGTGCCGATCCCAATGTGGTCAAAAAAAGTCAAATAACGGCCGATACATCTGGCAAACAGTTATTTTGGTCTGGCTCTACACGGTGATTTAAAAATAAAGTGAGATGACTCTGAACTCATTTTTGTTTCCTCGCTCTAGCTGCTGGTGGACCCTACGCTGGGTACTTTTCGCTCTGTTGTTGTGCTGTTTTGTGTCGTCACATATCGCCGCCTGCAGACTGTTGTGATGTGGCAAATATTCAAGGAGCCACAAACAAGACACCCACAGGGAGAGCTTAAATATCTGGCATATTGCCTTAAAATGTGGCTTCTGTTTGGAAGTAAATGTTTATATGTGTACATGTATTTTTTTCTTATTCTCTATTCATATTTATCTCTTTTTGACTTGGCAACTTCTGTACTAACTGCTGTAACCAGAATCCCCACCCACCTGCGTGGGTTCCTGAAAATGTAATCTTGTGTTATCATTTTCTAATCACATTCGGCGCTGTTCCTCAGCAGCAAAGGAAGAGAAGAGAGATACAGTAAAACACAAAGAAAGGGGGGAGGAAGAGAACTCCAAAAATGTCGGCACAAATGTGTTTCATGGGTATTTGGATTTGAAAGAGGAAAGAAAGAAATTAGGAATAAAAGGAGTGAAGCTGAATGTGTGAAATTTCGTCCGCATTTACTATGTTTCACCAGCGTGTACTTTTATTCGGCTGACATCAGCTCAGCAAGGCCAAGCCTGTCACTGTGTGGTTATTATAGAAAACTGCTTTCCCCTTGAAAGGGATTGAAAATGCACCCTAAGCAATAGCTCTTCAACAGGTTTAGAAATAATATATTCCATGAGGATGATGTATTCATAATGTTTTGAATTAAAAAATAAAGAGGTCCACCGGCAGTCCCATTTTAACACCTATCCTAGTTGAAATCTACTAGTGCACTCTGATATGATATGGTTTGCTTTTGAAATGACCAAAGCTCAGTTATGAGAAGAAGGGGCATTTCACATAGTGTATTATAATGTGAGTTCAATTCTTATTCCCAGAAAAGCAACCTGAGAGGGTTCTCACCACAGTTAAATGTGGTTTACACACTTGATAAGGATGCATGAATTCAATTCCCACCTGATTTTCAAGGACTCACTGAATTATTATTCACTGAAATATTTCCCCCTGAAAATATGCATGCACACTGGGCCTGCTCTTTCAATTCCACTGGGTAAATACAACGTGTGTTAGTTACAATTATGCAAACATATGATTTTTGATTATTGTGCCACAATTGAACTACTGAATTCAAAACTTATTTGGTTTTTCACAAATTTATGCTCTGTATGTGGATCCATTTGGATTCAACTTCAACCACAAGATGTATGTGGCATACCGGTTTCAACGGCACCGCAACTGTTTTCGTAGCTTATGTCATTGTTGTGTTCCAGATACTTTAAGCCGGGTTGGACATATTTTGGCGTCGAATGCATTGGACCAAAACTGTGATTTTGGTCAAATTTGGTTGGTTTTCCACTAAATTCTGCTCTGTATGAGGATGCACTTGGATGAAACTTCAACCACGAGATGTTTGTGACATACCAGTTCAAACAAGACGTAAACCTCAATAGCCAATAAGATTCAACATTCAAGAGGTTATTTGTTAATATCTATTAACCTAACCTTAACCTAACCTTAATCTAATTATTGATGCAAGGTTCAAGATTCAAGGGGTTTATTCGTCACATACATATACATACTTTCATACATATATGCAGTGAAATGTCAATGCAACACATTGCTCATCAACTTCATTCAGAAAAAAACTGCAAATACAACAAATCGTTGGCAGATTATGTTTATTTGATCCCTTCCAAATTATGGTATTTAAAAGGACAGCCTCAGTAAAAGTTATCACTCCGGTGTTGTAGGAAGGACTTTGTATTCAAATACTTAAAACTAAGGTTTCCTGCCTTTGAACAGTTAGCTTGACAATGTTTGAGCACAGCCTTAAGCCCAGTTGCAGCATGAGCAGGCGGTGTCAAAGACCAGCCCAGCAGCGCACCTCTGGAAGTAGGTCTTGCCCTGGCTGCAGTTGTAGAACTGGTTCTTGTTTGTGGGGTCTGGGTACATCCCGCTGGCCTTTCCAGCACAGAAGCTGCTGTTCATGCCGCTGATGCCGGAGTCTCCACCAGAAGAGCTGCCTCCACTGGAGCTGCCTCCGGAGGTGCTACCTCCAGAGCTGCCACCAGAGGTGGTCCCTCCTGAGATGGGAGGAAGGGGAGTAGCAGGAGGAGCACAAGCTAAAAAGAGAAAAACAAATATTAACAACAATCATTTGAGTTTCCAGTCTTAAGCAAATTCTATGCCTCTCAATGACAATTGAGGCAATAATGTGTTTAGAACTTAGAACCTACACATATTCTCCAGATTGAGTCCTTTCTTGAGGACATTGATGAGAGGGTACTTTCCCTGGTTACAGAAGGTGCCCATGTAGTCGTCCATATCAATGGTCCAGACCATGGCTCCCCCAAAGTTGTTTTTCTTCACCCAGTCAACCTACAAACAGCAAGAAGTGGGGAGTGTGGATCATTCAATGGGACATGTCACCCAAGCCTAAACTGTAGAAGACTTTAAAGGAATATTTGAGGATGATTTTAGGAGAACATCCGTACTGAACATGAGACATGAGACAAGCTTTAACATGCATTTGCCTTTTAAGAGTAATTGTGTGGCCAGCTCATTGTTTGGTAAACCACCATTGACTTAATCTCTTCCTTACCTTGATTTGGAAACTCTTCATGTTGTCAAAGCCAACCCACTGGTTTCCTTTGTAGGCATATGGCACTTGCTGGGCTTGGTTCCAAACCTGAGTGGCACCTTCCAAAAATCCACAGATCTGTAAAGTCCCAAGAAGTTGTGTAAAACAAGCATGCAAGGCCATTTATTTATTCTTCTGGAAAAACAGGAACCACATATTTAGGTTGAGCCACATAACCTAGAAACAAAAAAGTTTACCTCAAAGTAAGCCAGTTCTCCAGCCTCCTGTGTGTACTTTCCAGGGGTTCCAGCACCGGCGATGGGTGCTCCAATACCATGGTTGGAAGGGTTCCTGAGGGTGAATGTGTTGCCATAGGTGGGGAATCCAACCAAGAGCTTCTCAGCTGGGGCGCCCTGGTTCTTCCAGTAGTTCATGGTATAGTCCTGGAACCAAGTACAGTGCCATTGAAATTTAGACAGATAAAGATAGAAGATAAACTATTGTGTGTCGCTCGCAAAAGGGGTTTTCTTTGGGACTAATAGCAAACGTGTGGGAAGGCTGCTCACGATGTTGAAATAGATGAATCCATCTGTGTCCTCTGGGCTCTTGTACAGGGGGCTGCACTCGCCAGTCATGGGGTCCCAAGAACCGTGGAAGTCGTATGTCATGACATTGATCATATCCAGGGCCCTGGGGAGAAGAAATCCCTTTACAATAAGCAAGTGAAATGTGTGTTTTGTTTCTCCTAATCCCTTAAAAGACTCTAAAACCTGATTAACTTACTGGCCAAGCTTGGGAATCTGATAAGCAGAGTCGATGGTGCCCTTGCCAGCAGCCACAGCAGCGGAAAGCAGAAGACGAGCCTTGTTGCTTTGCTTGGCGTCAGCCTCAAAGGCAGCTCTCATCTCCTGTTAAATTTAAAGAAATATAATTAATACCGACCTAACAATGTAACTGACTAGTAGAAAAAGCTCTAGACTATGATGCACGCTATGATGCATTCTCTCTTGGATTTCCCTTTCGGGTTTGATGTCATTTGTACCCCATCGAGACATGGAAAAACTAAAAACAGATCATTGGGGAAGTCTTAGAGCTTACTCACTTCGAGGAGAACAGAGTAGTACTGCCGATCCTCAGGAGGACTTCCTCGGTTGGCGGGATACTCCCAGTCGATGTCAAGCCCGTCAAACTCATACTTCCTCAGGAACACGATGACGGATTTTATAAAGGTCTGGCGATTAGCAGGACTGGCCACCATGGCCGAGAAGCTGTTCGCAAACAAATGTCTTTGTAAATACAGATCCCCTATCCTGTGGTACACCCGCTCTGAACGAATAATGTCCATGAGAGGTTCCCAAAGGTTTTTTTACACAAGGACCCAACTGCACAGTTGGCCCGAGACCCATTTTTGTTGAGTAAAAAAGAGAAATAAGCAATACTTTTTCCTTCATTTATATCAATCCACTGTTTCTTTTCTATGTAATCCATGTAGAAATTGTAAAAAAAACAATGAACTAATAATAATAATACCAAATAATAATGCATCACTGTGTCCATCCTGCGACCCAGCTGGCCCCACCCTCCGAGTCCTAGTTTGAAACCACTGATGTAGACGATCTTACCCAGAAGAGCCAAAGTTCCATCCACCAACAGACAGAAGGGTCTTCAGGTTGCCATTCCTGTTGGAAAGTAATATGGTTTTGCATCCCAGTTATAACTGTTTATGGACATTTATTAGACACAGAATATAAACAACACACAACACACAGGGAAAATTGCTGACTTGCTCACAACTCACTTGTTCTTCAGGGCCTGGAACTGGCTGTACAGCTCCACGTCGTTCCACTCGTAGGTGGCCAGCATGTTGTTCTTCATGGTGGCGAAGGCATAGAGAAGATGGGTGCACAGGCAGGGGTCGATGTCAGTGGGCATGTAGATGGTTGGGGGAGGTCGGTACTGCGCCCAGTTGGTGAAGTAGCATGACAGTATGTAGGAAGATCCTGGGATACAAAAATGGATATAAAACATCAAATACAAGTCAGTATTCAATAGATCGTTTACCCTCTATACATTATATACATATAAATAAACAAAACAATGTTCATATATAGCAGGATATACATTTTCACAATACATGATAACTCATGCTCTGTTATATTATGATATTAACAGAGACACTGTGAAGGTTCTTACCAAGCTGTGCATGCAGCAGCAGGGCCAGAGCTGCAAAATAAGATTGCACATTGTCACCTCACAGAAATTAATTAAGTGAAATATAACACATTTGCTTTTGATCCCATATCTCAAGTCCTTCCAACTAACACGAAGGGACATATTCAAATTCACAATTCTCAGGGTAAAACTGGAAAGAGGCAACTTACCCGTCACAAACAGTACTTTGCCCATGATTGCCTTGTACGAAGAGCGCCTTGCACACACACTGACTTTTATACAGTCTGCGCTGTTAATATGGGAGTGTTGCCAAAATAGTTTATTTGCAAAAGATTGTTTCATAAGAAATAATCAAGTGCTGTGTGATTATCATGTTTCACACATTGCTTCTAGGTGTATGTTGCTAAGTTTAGATTTCTCCTTGTCTGAAGGACACATTTCAGACCAGCCATAAGGTTATGATATGCAGCAGGATTTGTCTAATAACACAAAGTGCACGCAGAGTAATGCAAAAACGTATCTTATCATTTTGGCCTCTTTTGTAATGCAACCTACCTTATCCTTATACATACATGTACATAATATTTAATGAAGTGATATGCTGGTGTCAGCGGAAAATGGCACCAGAATGCAGAAGTGCTGGGTTGAAAGTGTTTTTCTGCAATGTTTTGACTCTTGAGTTTAGTTAATATCAGTTTGTATCAATATTATATTCAAGATTCAAGATTCAAGATTTTTATTTGTCACATACATATACATACTTCCATACATATATGCAGTGAAATGTAATGCAACGCACCCGGTGATTGCACACAATATGTCCTAGGAAAAAATAAAAAAATAAAATAAAATAAAAAGTAGAAAATTCCTTTCTAATAGACCGACTAACTGACTCCTAAAACGTAATACAGTAAGTGGAATACTTATAGAATAAGATAAAAATATATAGAATAAAATACAATAAAGATAAATTGAAATAAAATGGAATAGCTAGAAGGAATATGCCTATGTATATACAGATATGTGCATTTAAAGTGGCATGTGAATTAAAGTGGCATGTGAATGTGAATAGAGTGAGGTAGTGTTTGGGATAATACAGCACAGTATACAACAGTACGGCGCAGCAATACGGCATCACGAACAACCCTGAACAGTGACACAGTATGCGGTGCAGTATGCTACATACAGTATAGTAGGTAGTGGAGCCTATGTGTGTGGCTCAGTTAGGACCCCTGGTGAGGTCAGCATTGACAGTTCTAATGGCGTGCGGGAAAAAACTCTGTCTCAGTCTCTCTGTTCTCGCTGCGTGACTGCGGAGGCGCTTGCCTGACCGCAGCAGCTGAAACAGTCCGTTGTTGGGGTGATGAGGATCCTTCATGATCCTACGGGCTCTGCTACTGCACCTCCTGGTGTATAACTCCTGCAAGGGGGGGAGGGTAGTTCCAGTGGTACGTTCAGCTGAACGCACCACCCTCTGCAGGGCCCGCCTGTCCTGGGCAGTACAGTTCCCAAACCAGTCAGTGATGTTGCCTGACAGGATGCTCTCCACTGCTCCAGAGTAGAAGGACTTGAGGATCCTCACCGAGACCCGGAATTTCCTCAGCTGCCTGAGGTGGTAGAGACGCTGCCTCGCCTTTCTCACCAGAGTGTCTGTGTGAACAGTCCATGTTAAGTCCTCTGTGATGTGGACTCCCAGATATCTGAAGCTGCTCACCCTATCGACAGAAGTCCCATTAATCCACAAGGGCGCGTGCGTCCTCGATTGTGATCCTCGCCTAAAGTCCACAATCAGCTCCTTGGTTTTGCTGACGTTCAGGTGGAGGCTGTTGTCCTGGCACCAGAGTGACAGGTCAGTCACTTCCTCGCGGTAGGCCTTCTCATCGCAGTCGGTGATCAGGCCCACGACAACGGTGTCGTCAGCAAACTTGATGATGGTGTTGGAGCTGGACCTGGCCACACAGTCATGTGTGTACAGGGAGTACAGTAGGGGGCTGAGGACGCAGCCCTGGGGGGATCCTGTGTTCAGGGTGAGGGAGCTTGACATGTACTTCCCCACCTTGACCACCTGGGGGCGGCCTGTGAGGAAGTCCAGGATCCAGGTGCACAGCGGACCATTCAATCCTAGCTCCATCAGCTTGACAGCCAGTCTGGTGGGAACTATGGTGTTGAAAGCTGAACTATAATCAATGAACAGCATTCTCACATAGGCCCCCTTCTGGCCATCCAGGTGCGTGAGCGTGGTGTGCAGTACCTGGGAGACCGCGTCATCCGTGGATCTGTTCTGCCGGTACGCGAACTGCAACGGGTCCAAGGTGCGGGGGAGGGAGGCGCAGATGTAATCCTTAATCAGCCTCTCGAAACACTTCATGACCACCGAGGTGAGGGCCACCGGACGGTAGTCATTCAGGCAGGCTGGAGAGGCGATCTTCGGGACAGGAACGACGGTGGACCTCTTGAAGCAGGATGGGACCACTGATTCAGCCAGGGAGATGTTGAATATTGTGGTGAACACCGGAGCTAGCTGGTTAGCACAGGTCTTCAGTACTCGCCCAGATGCTTTCCTGGTGTTCACCCGCATCAAAGCCCTCCTGACCTCGTGCACGGACACTGAGAGTGCGCGCTCATCCCCAGTGGTGTAACTCCAATTAGCCGGCGAGCTAGCGGTGCTGCTGCCAGACTCGAACCGCGCATAAAAGGAGTTCAGTTGGTTGGCCAGGGAGGCGTCCACACTCGTGGCTGGGGAGGAGCTGCTCTTGTAGTTTGTTACTGTTCGCAGCCCCTCCCACAAGCGTCTTGTGTCCCCCCGCTCCATCTGCAGCTCCACGGTGTCTCTGTACGTTCGTTTAGCGTCCCTCACCGCCCTCCGCAGATTGTACGACGCCGCTTTGTAATTGTCCATGTTACCAGATACAAGTCCGTCGTTGTAAGCGGCCGTGCGCGCATTCAGAGCGCAGCGGATGGATTTATCAACCCCTGGTTTCTGGTTTGGAAATATCCGAACTTTCACCGTGGGAATGATATTATCTGCTAGCGTAGCTACAAGCTATTCAGAGACCAAAATAAATACATTTTGACATTATCGCTGCTTTTGAGTGACAAACCATATACAATATGCTGGACTCTGACACAGTCACTAACAAACAATTTTTTCAATAGTTCAGCCTAAAATGTCACAGTTGTGTTCATGGATGTTGCAACCTCGAGGTTGTTTCCTCACACCTCATGTGTCACTGGGATTACTCTGTATTGTTGTTGCTTCATGAATTGACATTTCAGTAACCAAACAATCAAAGTGTGTCCTTAAAATTTTTGTCAACATTACAATGAAAGGGGAAATAACTTATAACTTTGTGAAGGCATTTCTAACGCAGAGAAAGCCTTTTCTAACGCAATGGCTTTCAACAGTTTTCTTTCAACTAAATTTGTATGTGTAGTTTCTTGATGAATTTGATGTGTTGATGAAGAAGGCGTGACCGCTGACGCTGACTTTAGTAAAATAATAGATTTATTACAAAAGAACAGCATCAGACCAGACTTGCCTAGGACGTCCGGGAGAGAACCGAGCCGGATGGATTCTCTGTCCAATGAAACTCGGGCAGGTGCTTATATGCTTAACCTGAGACAACGTTGACCATCTGATTCCCCTACATAGGTCACCGTTCCAGTTTTCACCTCGCTTATCACCGGGACCCCTGACAATGGGCTCTCTCTCTCTCTCTCTCTCTTGAGATCCATGGCACCGTCTGTTAATAATTTATCTTATACAATGGGTACTGTCTTGGGACACCACTCATTACAAGACACCTCATATTTCCCCCCCTTCGAGACTACACAAAATCTCGACAGAGAGAAGAGTTATTGAACTTACAATGTTAATTGGCTTAATAGAAATCACCTACTAACCAACAGACTGATTATAATATACCCTTCTGAATATGCTTTGTCGTAGCAATACAATAAATTTGTGGAGTGTGAGAGCGAAAAACCCATCTGACAGTTTCCTTTCTTAGTTCTTTCAACAACAATCAAGACAGGAAAATTCTCCCGGTTCCTCTGCCCCAGGCAACAAAGAAGAAGGGTTTAGACAACTGTACAGGATGTTACATATAAATGCATACATTCAGAACCTCAAAAATAAATCAAAAATTTTGTCCAAAGTCAGGCTGGTCGACCCATCGGAAGCTCCAGTGAACTTGACCCTGCCTGTCATCAATGTCCCTCAAAACCCTGCAAAAAAATAAAACACCTGAGGTCCCAATATATCCATTTCACCCTGTTACAGAAAACTTCAAAGAAAACAATACTAAATCAAAGTAATATGTCTTGCTAAAAATATCTACTGTAGAATACAGACTTTTCATCAATAATACAGGTTACATTGTAATAAAAAAACTCCAATATTATAAAAACCTGCATAACACATATGTATGTATTGAACTGTTGCTTTTTAACACCATCCACTTTTAATGATATTTCACTCGACAACTCCTGATCATGATTACATTACATTACATTTAGCATGATGCCCTCATTCAGGGTCTGTCATCCATTTTCATCCTCCATTTTTGAATGTCCATGTTTGGGTGTTCAAGTCCATTAGGCTGTTAGGATCTCCGGACACAGCCAACCTCAGACTGGTCCTGAAAGAAAAATTCACCCGCCAGTATCTTGCACGCACATCAAATACAGTATAATAATTTTGCTTTTGCATTACACTTTAACATTATTCCAATATATGATTAACATTTTCTTTTTCCCCCCTTTGTCCATGCATTTTCTCAGTCAAAAATAGTCTTCAGTTTATGACGGAATCAGATATTCAGAATGGATATTTCTCTACTAGTGTTAGCTCCTAACTACACACCTCTACCCAATTCAGACCTGTATGCTGACAGATTTTAACAATCCGGTTTTTCAGCACACCATTCAATTTTTCACAAACACCTTGGCTTTGCGGATGATAAACAGCTCCTGGACGTTGTTTAATTCCCAATTTTTGCAGAATTAATTTTACTGTTTTATCCATAAACTCTTTTCCATTATCTGAAGATATGCAATCTGGAAGTCCACACCTGCTTATGACCTCACGACACAAGAACTTGGCTTGGCAACTGACTGAGCATCTTTACGCTTGGTTGGACATGCCTCAGTGCACCGTGAAAATCTATCCACGACGACTTACATGTATCTTTCACCTCCTACTGGTCTTATCATGTCAACAAGATCCACGACCAACTCACGCATGGGACTTGTCGGAGTTGGAATGTGACCGGGTGGACTCTTCACACCCCTCTGAACATTGTTTATAAGAATGATTGTACATCTGCCTATGACATGATCAATTTGCTCAAGCAAATACGGTGCCCAAAAACCATACTCTTTCATGATTTTTTTCTTATTACCTCCCCCCTTGCAACATGGGCTAACCCATGTGCTTCCTGAATCATGGGGATGGTAGCTCAGGCGGTAGAGCTGGTGGTCTAGTATTCTAAAGGTTGCTGGATTGATCCCAGGCTCCTCCTGCTAGCATGCTGTAGTGTCCTTGAGCAAGACAATTAACCCCTAATTGCTCCTGATGGCTGCGTCCGTCGGTGTTTGAACAATTGTAAGTCGCTTTGGATAAAAGCGTCTGCTAAATGAAATGAATGATCATCAGACCTAGTAGGTCAGGAGTGCTACCATCAGTCCTTCATGATTTCTCCTATGTGCTTCTGCTCAAATCCTTCAGTCACCATTAAAGTCATATGTGGCACACTTTTCTCAATGTCATGCTCTTTATCAAGATAATCATCAGTGTTTATCTTCATAGCTGCTCCTTTACTTCGTCATTCCACCACCAATAATCCTCTTCTTTCGGCCTCTCCCGTCAGGGGGCGCCGCAGTGCATTATCTACCTACAATTCCTTCTGTTCTGCTCATCTATTAACCTTCTATTTGGCCTTCTCCTTATTCTTCTTATCCACCAACTGTATTTGGTTGAGTTTTCTGAGAGTCTCCTGGTCCTGTTCCTTCTGGTCATGCTCCTTTTTCCGATATAGCTCCACGCACATTTGGGTATTTTTCAAGCTTATAGAGCTTGTGCGTAATCACCGGGTGTCATGACATTTCACTGCATATATGTACGACCGTATGTGTATGTATGTGACAAATAATCTCATGAACTTGAACTTGAACTTGAACTTGATGTGCTATGTGATCCGTATAAACACCTTTGGTCATGCTTCCAAGACCAACCACTTCTGCCAATTTGCTCCTCACTTGAAGAGGCAGCCCCTTCTGTGTTTTGGCTTGGAGAATTGATTTCTCCATTTTATTCAAATCTGTTGTCATCGTTGTCATCACTGGGAACTGGGGATAAACATCAGTGAACTTCACCTCCTTCTCATTAGGCGGGGGCTTCTTTACAGATGCTGTATGTGAGAAGGGCGCAGTAATCTTCTCCATCAATTTTTCTGCTTCCTTTTCATTTTTCTTTACTACCTTGTTCTCTTTTTTACTTTGCAGCTTCGAACCATGTCTGTCCCTCCTTTACGAACAGCTGCAGAATGCCAAGTTCTGTTTGTCTTTTCTCCGTGCGTCTCTTTCCTCTTTTTCCTTTCTTTTGATTTAATTTATATGTGGACACAAGCACCTGCATTGTTTTAATCACATCCGGGTTAAGAGTTCCTTCAGCTGGCCACGGTTGTTCAATGTCAGGCCACCGCTTGCTCCATTTTCCTGATATTTTTGCAATATCTTTAATAAGAGGATTATTCTTTCGGACTACATCAATAGGAGTGATTACTTTTGTAATTTTTGTATCCATTTATTTTATTGTAAATCTAATTGATTTATTTAAAAAATATTCATAAAGCACTGTGTAATCACACTAAACCAAAAATAACTGAATTTACCAACCCCAAAGGAGACCAATAGCTTCCCACTTATGAACGCAACTTCACTTGTTCATGATCTGATACATCTGATTATACTCATTTATCTTAAATTATCAAAATGTCCATCAATGTTCACTCTCAAAACCGCCTCAATCAAGGTAAACCATACTCAGATAATAAAACCAATATTCACAGCACTCAACTGTATTTAAATCAAATCAGTTTTTTCGCATGTGATCAATCAAATCAATAATACTCCATTAATTAGGCGAAAGCCTTGATTAGTTAGTCCGTTGCCAAGTCTCTTACTAACTAATTGCAAACACAATATAAGAAAAAGAACTACTGTAATCCTATATGTGAGAACAAGCAATCATGTAGGTTATAACTAGATGTACACACATATAGGTAAATTCAGGTGTCTATTGAAAAGAGTTTGTGGATAATCCGCACTGGCCTGATTCACAGAATTCAGAATTTCTTATGCGCTGTCATCCGCAAGCTCCCAGTGTCTGAGAAGAACTGCCAGATGTCTTGTCATCTGCCCCTTGGATGATCCAATTCAGACACATTCCATCTTCTCTGTCTTTCCCCTAGCTCTCACTCAGCAAAGTAAAAGAGAGGAAAAAAGAAAAAACAAAAAGAACAACACACGAGTTCAGTATCTTAAGACCACTCAAAATTCTTATACATACTATTATACAATTCAATGAGACATACATTATCAGCTTTTTTATTTCTCGCGCATTTGAAATTAAGCAATGTTTACTTTTATTCATACGACGCATATAATCTAAAGAGTATATTAGTCCATCTAATATCACCCCTAATTAATTATTCTTATTCTATTTTCCTATTTTATTTAATTTTATTTATATTTATTTTATTTTAATATTCATTTATTTATTTATTTTCTTCTATCATACTTCTTCTCCGCCCCCCCGGTCGTCAGCGAGCAAAAGTCCTGTTTTAGCTCCCCGTCGGAACAGCCCAGCCTAATGCAGCCACGGACAGAGTCATAAATCAAAGCTGGTTCCTTGCACTCAGCAGCCGAAACACAAAACCTCTTCTCTTGCATCAAAAACCCAAATTTTCCTTCTATTTCACCCAGACTATCTGCTCCTTTAACCAATCGGACTCACAACAAGCACTTTCACACACACTCCAAGCACAAAAAGAAAAAACTCACACACCAACCAAACAATCCAAAAATCCTACTCATAATTCAGAGCACAAGATTTTCTTTTCTTTTCTGAATGTGTACAGTATATGCATGTGTAGGCAGACTGTTTCTGGTGATTGTAGTCCTTCTCTCAAGAAGGCTCATTTTGTTATCAAATATATAAAGTCCTGTGAAGGTTCATATCCTTTCTCAAATGTATAAAACGTCCTTAAAGAAAAAGGCTCATATATATTTATAAAAACGTCCTTAAAGAAAAAGGCTCATATATATTTATAAAAACGTCCTTAAAGAAAAAGGCTCATATATATTTACAAAAACGTCCTTAAAGAAAAAGGCTCATTTATATTTATCAAACGTCCTTTAAAGAAAAAGGCTCATATATATTTATCAAACGTCCTTAAAGAAAGGCTCATAATCTTTAATGTCAGCTTTACAAAGTCTGTAAACAGGCATATATATATTTATCACTAAAGGCGCAATAAATGTTTCTTTTATGTATTATTTAACTGCTCACCACATATGTATACCCATTTAATAACACCTCTTTAGCTGCGGCACACTCTCACATACACACAGGCACACGCACACACCAAAAGGACTTTTCACTGACAAGAGCAGATTGTGCGGAGATGGAGATGATGTGTTGATGTGTGAAGTGAGTTTCAACAAAACTGTTTCGACCAGAAATGGACGGTGCTATAGAAGTTTTGAGATATGCATATTTAACCTCCTCAAAAAGTAATTATTTCAAATGATCATGTCACTGACTATCATTACAAACTTGACCTGATATTTTCGTTTTTTTGTCCACATATGGACAGGTTTCCTTTGATATGACACCACTTGTTTTTCATTACAAAGCACACAATATGCAATAATTATTCATTAAACTGGCCATGATTGTCATAATGTGCTTTTTTTTTTTTGGCATATTTTTAGTATCTTACACATGTATTGTTTGTCTTGCATTGGATGAGGGGCAGATTTGGCACAATAACATTCATTATGACGAGCTGCCCCAGTGGCCTCGACATGATGATGACAAATGTAACTCACATCAAAGCAGTCATATGAATAATTGAATATAATTTGTTTTCAATAACAAGACAGCACATTTTAATGAATATATAAAGACCCGGGTTTGTGCTCCCTGGGACCATTCTGATGATGTTTATCTGGTGCAATGTAGGCCCTGGGACCATTCTGATGATGTTTTCAACTGACAGTCTTCCCTGACTCGCAGGGGGGGTTGTGACCATGCTATGTTTCCATTCCATCTATTCCATCTTCCGCCTCTCTTTCAACCTGTGTATTTCCTTCTTCTTCTTCTTCATAGGAGGGTGATTCCTTGTACTCCGAATTATGTTCAACATTGTCCTCAGTTTTGGACACTTCCTCCTCTATTCCACTGTCATTATCATTATCTTGACTCTCAGTCAAGATTGTTGACTGAGAGTCCTCTGCTCATGTTCCTCTAGACATAGACAGAAATAATAATAATAATAATAATAATCATCATCATCATCATCATCATCATTATTATTATTATTATTTTAATAATAATAATAATAATCCATCAACGATCATTGTATATGCAAGATAGAACTTTTCTTCTCCATCTGTGACAGTAGAGCTGTGGTGAGGGAGCATACTGTAAGGATACAGGAAATGAAAAGAGAGGATAGGACAGGAAAGGAGGAGATGTTGAAGGAAAGGAAAGTGAACAAAAGGAAGGGAAAGGAATGGAAATGAGGATGACAAAGAAAATAAAAAAGGGAGGGAAGTATTAAGGAAAGGAAATGAAAGTAGGTAAGTGAAGCAGGAAAGTATGGGGGAAAGTAAGAAAGGAAAGGATAAATTGAGAAGGAAAGGAAAGGAATTGGGTGGAAATAAAAGGGGAGGAAAGGAAAGGGAAGGAAAGTAAAGGAGAGGAGAACAAAGGAAATTACAGGAAAGAAAGGGAAAGGAGAGGAGGTGACAGGAAAGGAGATGAAAGGAAAGAATAGGAGAGGAGGTGAAATGAGAGGAAAGAGAGGAAATAAGAGGAAAGGAGAGGAAAGGAAAGGAGGAAAGGAAAGGAAATGAGAGGAGAGGAGAGGAAAGGAAAGGAGGAGAGGATAGGAAAGGAGAGGAGAGGAAAGTAAAGGGGGAGAAAGGAAAGGAAAGGAAAGGAAAGGAAAAGAAAGGAGAGCAAATGAAAGGAGGAGAGGAAAGGAATGGAAATGGAAGGAAAGGAAAGGAGAGAAAAGGAGAGGAAAGTAAAGAAAAGTAAAGGAAAGTCAAGGAGAGGAGAGGAGAAGAAAGGAGAGGAAAGTAAATGAGGGGAAAGGAAAAGAGGAGAGGGAAGGAAGGGAGGGGATATGACAGGACAGGAGAGGAAAGTAAAGGAGAGAAAGGGAAAGCAGAGGAAAGCAAAGGAATGGAGAGGCAATGACAGGAGTGGAGAGGAAAGGAGGGGGAAGGAAAGAAGAGGAGAGGAGAGGAAAAGAGAGGAAAGAAAGGAAATGAGAGGAAAGGAAAGGCGGGAAAGGAAAGGGGAGGAAAGGAAAGTAAAGGAAAGGAAAGGAAAGGAAAGGAAAGGAGAGGAAAGGAAAGAAGAGGAGAGGAGGTGAAATGAGAGGAAAGAGAAGAATTGAGAGGAAAGGAGAGGAATATTAAGGAGGAGAGGAGAGAGAAGGAAAGGAGAGGAGAGGAAAAGAAAGGAGGAGAGGAAAGAAAAGGAGAGGGAAGTAAAGTAAAGGGGGAAAAGGAAAGGAAAGGGGAGGAAAGAAAAGGAGGAGAGGAAAGGAATGGAAAGGAAAGGAAAGGACAGGAAAGGACAGGAAAGGAAGGGAGAGGAAAGGAAAAGAGGAGAGGGAAGGAAGGGAGGGGATACGAGAGGAAAGGAGAGGAAAGTAAAGGAGAGAAAGGGGAAGGAGAGGAAAGAAAAGGAGAGAAAAGGAAAGGAATGGAAAGGGAAGGAAAGGACAGGAAAGAAAGGGAGAGGAAAGGAGAGGAGAGGAAGGGAGAGGAAAGGAGAAGAGAGGAGAGGAAAGGAAATGAGGAGAGGAAAGGAGAGGGAAGGAAATTAAAGGAGGAGAGGAAAGTAGAGGAAAGAAAAGGAAATGAGAGGAGATGACAGGAAAGGAGAGGAAAGGAAAGAAGAGGAGAGGAGAGGAAAGGAGGGGGAAGAGAGGAAAGGAGGATTGGGGAGGAAAGGAGAGGAAAATAAATGAGAGGAAAGTAAAGGAAAGTAAAGGAAAGAGGAAAGGGTAGAAAGGGGGGTAGGAGAGGAAAGGAAATGGGAGGAAAGTAAAGGAAAGTAAAGGAGAGAAAGGGAAAGGAGAGGAAAGGAAAGGAAATGAAAGGGAAAGGAAGGGAAAGAAAAGAATAGGACAGGAGAGGAGAGGAAAGGAGAGGAAAGTAAAGGAGAGAAAGGGGAAGGAGAGGAAAGAAAAGGAGAGAAAAGGAAAGGAATGGAAAGGGAAGGAAAGGACAGGAAAGAAAGGGAGAGGAAAGGAGAGGAGAGGAAGGGAGAGGAAAGGAGAAGAGAGGAGAGGAAAGGAAATGAGGAGAGGAAAGGAGAGGGAAGGAAATTAAAGGAGGAGAGGAAAGTAGAGGAAAGAAAAGGAAATGAGAGGAGATGACAGGAAAGGAGAGGAAAGGAAAGAAGAGGAGAGGAGAGGAAAGGAGGGGGAAGAGAGGAAAGGAGGATTGGGGAGGAAAGGAGAGGAAAATAAATGAGAGGAAAGTAAAGGAAAGTAAAGGAAAGAGGAAAGGTTAGAAAGGGGGGTAGGAGAGGAAAGGAAATGGGAGGAAAGTAAAGGAAAGTAAAGGAGAGAAAGGGAAAGGAGAGGAAAGGAAAGGAAATGAAAGGGAAAGGAAGGGAAAGAAAGGGAAAGAAAAGAATAGGACAGGAGAGGAGAGGAAAGGAGAGGAAAGTAAAGGAGAGAAAGGGGAAGGAGAGGAAAGAAAAGGAGTGAAAAGGAAAGGAATGGAAAGGGAAGGAAAGGACAGGAAAGAAAGGGAGAGGAAAGGAGAGGAGAGGAAGGGAGATGAAAGGAGAGGAGAGGAGAGGAAAATAAATGAGGAGAGGAAAGGAGAGGGAAGGAAATTAAAGGAGGAGAGGAAAGTAGAGGAAAGAAAAGGAAATAGGAGGAGATGACAGGAAAGGAGAGGAAAGGAGAGTAAAGGAAAGAAGAGGAGAGGAGAGGAAAGGAGGGGGAAGAGAGGAAAGGAGGATTGGGGAGGAAAGGAGAGGAAAATAAATGAGAGGAAAGTAAAGGAAAGTAAAGGAAAGAGGAAAGGGTAGAAAGGGGGGTAGGAGAGGAAAGGAAATGGGAGGAAAGTAAAGGAAAGTAAAGGAGAGAAAGGGAAAGGAGAGGAAAGGAAAGGAAATTAAAGGGAAAGGAAGGGAAAGAGAGGGAAAGAAAAGAATAGGACAGGAGAGGAGAGGAAAGGAGAGCAAATTAGAGGAGAGGAGAGGAGAGGAAAAGAATGGAAATGGAATGAAAGGGAAGGAAAGGAAATTAAAGGAGAGGAAATGAAAAAGGAGGAGAGGAAAGGAGATGAAAGAAAGGAAAGGAAAAAGGGTAAAAGGAAAGGAGAGGAGGGGAAAGGGGAAGAAAGGAAAGTAGGAGAGGAAATGCTAGAGGAAAGAAGGAGAGGAAAGGAAAGGAGAGGAGAGGAAGGGAGTGGAAATGAAAGGAGGAGAGGAAAGGAATGGAAAGGGAAGGAAAGGAGAGGAATGGAAAGGAAAAGGGAGGAAATGATAGGAAAGGAAAGGAGAGGAGAGGGATAGAAAGGAGAGGAGAGGAAATGAAAGGAGAGTAGAGGAAAGGAGAGGAAAGTAAAGGGGAGAAAAGGAGAGGAAAGGAGAGGAAAGTAAAGGGGAGAAAAGGAAAGGAAAATAAAGGAAAGGAAAGGAGGGGAAATGAAAGGGAGGGAAAGGAAAGAAAGGGAATGAAAGGAAATGAGAGGAAGGGAATGGAGGGGAAAGCAGAGGAAAGGGAAGGAGCAGAGGAAAGGAAAGGAGGGGAGACGAAAGGAGGAGAGGAAAGAAAATGAGAGGAGACGAGAGGAGATGAAAGGAAAGGAAAGGAAAGGAGGAGAGGAAAGGAGAAGGAATGAGAGGAGAGGAGAGGAGAGGAGAGGAGAGGAGAGGAGAGGAAAGGAGGAGTGGAGGGGCTCCTTGGGGGTGGCTTGCTGTTGTGGGTGGGGGTGGGGGTGCGTGGCTTCTCTGCGGCGGGTGCCCCGGGTGCCCGGGGTGGTGGAGGTGGTGGAGGGGGTGGGGGATGGTGGAGGGGCTGACATCCAGGTGCCCTGCACTGAGCACACCCGGCTGGGTGGAGGGGCGCTTGGCGCTTGCGGCCGGACGGGGCGTCTGGCTGGTTGTGGTAGGGCGGGCCTCGCCCCTGCGCGGGGCGCGGGTGGCCTGGGTGGGTCCATGTTGTCGTCTGATGTTTATGTTTTTCTGTGTACATGTTGTTGTTTGCTTCTGTTTCTGTTTTTCCATGTACATGTTGTTGTTTGTTTCTGTTTTTAAATGTCCGTGTTATTGCTTGTTTCTATGTTTATGTTTTTCCGTGTACATGTTGTTTCTTCTGTTTCTGTTTTTCCATGTACATGTTGTTGTTTGTTTCTGTTTTTAAATGTCCGTGTTATTGCTTGTTTCTATGTTTATGTTTTTCCGTGTACATGTTGTTTGCTACTGTTTCTGTTTTTCCGTGTACATGTTGTTGTTCGTTTCTGTTTTTAGGTGTCCATGTTGTTATTTGTTTCTATGTTTGTTTTTCCGTATACATGTTGTTGTTTGTTTCTGTTTTTCATGTACATGTTGTTGTTTGTTTCTATGTTTATGTTTTTCCATGTACATGTTGTTGTTTGTTTCTATGTTTATGTTTTTCCATGTACATGTTGTTTGTTTCTGCTTATGTTTTTCCATTTACATGTTGTTGTTTGTTTCTGCTTATGTTTTTCCATGTACATGTTGTTGTTTCTATGTTTATGTTTTTCCATGTACATGTTATTGTTTGTTTATGTTTTTCCATGTACATGTTGTTTGTTTCTGTTTCTGCATGCACATGTTGTTTGTTTCTGTTTGTTTTTCCATGTACATGTTGTTGATTCTATGTTTATGTTTTTCCATGTACATGTTGTTTGTTTCTATGTTTATGTTTTTCCATGTACATGTTGTTGTTTGTTTCTATGTTTATGTTTTTCCATGTACATGTTGTTGTTTGTTTCTATGGTTATGTTTTTCCATGTACATGTTATTGTTTGTTTATGTTTTTCCATGTACATGTTGTTTGTTTCTGTTTCTGCATGCACATGTTGTTTGTTTCTGTTTGTTTTTCCATGTACATGTTGTTGTTTGATTCTATGTTTATGTTTTTCCATGTACATGTTGTTTGTTTCTGTTTTTCCGTGTACATGTTGTGGTTTGTTTATGTTTATGTTTTTCTATGTACAAGTGGTTGTTTGATTCTATGTTTATGTTTTTCGGTGTACATGTTGTTCTTTGTTTCTGTTTCTGTTTTTCCATGTACATGTTGTTGTTGGTTCCTATATTCATGTTTTTCCATGTACATGTTGTTGTTGGTTCCTATATTCATGTTTTTTCATGTACATATTGGTGTTTGCTTCTATGTTTATTTGACTTACCCGTGGTGATTCTCGCACTCTTGGAGTAGTGATTAGTTGTTTATAGACCCAAACATGATGAATAGTTTTCCAAAGAGGGGGATTGGTGGAGGTTCTGTATAACAACAAGCTGTGCTCTTGTCTTCCTACAGGACAGAGTTATTGCGGCAGTTCTTGAGGATGAGAGAATTAATAAAGAGTGGCATTGCAGGTTGAGAGCTTGAGCTGCACTTGCAGACTAACTCTGTCCTAGATGCAATGACATACAAATACTCTGTGTTGGATGCCCAGCATGCTGACGGCACAAGTTTGAAAAAATAAAATAAAATAAAATAAAAAAGGAAAGGAGAGGAAAGGAAAGGATCAGAGGAAAGGAGAGGAGATGAGAAGGAAGGAAAGGAGGGAAAATTAAAGGAGTGGAGAGGAAAGGGGATGGAAGTAAAAGGAGAGGAAGGGAGGGGAAGTAAAGGACGAGAGGAAAGGAAAGGAGAGGAGAGAAAATGAAAGGCGAGGTAAGGAAAGGAAGGGGAAAATAGGAAAGGGGAGGAGGAAAGGAAAGGAGAGGAGATTAGAGGAAGGGAGAGGAATGGAAAGAAAAAGAGGAAAGGAAAGGAGGAAAGGAAAGGAGGAGGGAGCGTGGTGCTGAGGATGGTGACGTCAAGCCTCTGGTCCTGAAAGCTGAGCCGCCGCTGCTGCTGCCAACGCCCGGCGGAGTGGACGGTTTGTAAAGAAGGACGGGACGGCGGTATGAGATCCGAACACTTCACGCACTCACACCTCGGACTGCCTCATCTCACACCTTATCACCACAACTAGAATAATTATCATTCCGTGGATTGTTTATCTGCCACACGTCGCCTTGGCTGCTCGAATCCGGGGGAATGTACCAGCCTTGTGCTAAGCTGTGTTAGCTGGCCGGCTACGTGGGTCCACCGCTAGCTCGCTTAGCTACGCTGAAGCCAGCTCACCATCACCATAACACACTGACCGCGGTCCACCCGATACGCCGCTGATCGATATAACCTGTAATTAAAAAAACGCACCATCCATTTATTTATCCGTTTTTGGTTTTTTTTGTATTAATTGGCTTGTAAAACTAGCCAGCTAGCGTTAGCAGTCCTGGTCATGAGGTCTGACTGGAGCTGTCACTGCGCCCGAATAATCGTCCGATCGCGATTGCCCGAGCAGACCGCGATCATTTGGGAAAATTCCACGAGCTACAATTCGATTCCGCGATCACACGTTTCGTTCTAAACGCCGGAGGGGGGAGGCTCCATCTGTCGGGTCGAACGAACCGCATCTGGGGGGGGGGGGGGAAGTGTTTTAATTGTTCAAACGTCGGAGTAGGGGAGGTGGTTTTGCGTCACTATACTATATGTTGACGGATGCTTTCATAGAGCCCAAACATAAAACAATAAAGACGATTAACTCGATAATCGCAATTGAACGTCGGCTAAAATGGTTTGACACTGAAAACAAAAACAAAGCAAAACAAGCTCCAGGCTCTGATTGAATCGGCCGCTCGACCTCGTCATCGTACCCGGGCCGAGGACATTGATTCCCGGCCAACACCTCGATCTGCGATCCCAAATGCGACCTGTGACGCGTGCTCCTCCTCCTCCTCCTCTTCCTCCTCCTCCCTGCCTCCTCCTCCTCCCTGCCTCCTCCTGCTCCTCCTCCTCCTCTTCCTCCTCCTCCTCCTCCTGCTCCTCCCTGCCAGGTTCTGAAGGCAGAGATGCAGACGATCAAGTGTGTGGTGGTGGGCGACGGGGCGGTGGGGAAAACCTGCCTGTTGATCTCCTACACCACCAACAAGTTCCCGTCCGAGTACGTGCCCACGGTGAGTGCTGGCTCACGGGCTCAAAGAGTTTCCCCGTTGCGTTCTGGTCCGGGGACACGGGAGGTTTATTTTGTATTTACATTTTTTACGGCATTTCTCATCGTTTCCGTTCTCTCTCTCTCTTTTTTTTTTTTTTTTTAAGGTGTTTGACAACTATGCAGTAACTGTAATGATTGGGGGCGAACCGTACACCCTGGGTTTATTTGACACAGCAGGTAAGCAAGTTGTTGTTTTTTTGTTGTTTTTTTTTAATCAAACAAATTCTGAACAAATATAATTTCTTTCATATGGACGGCCGTAATGAAACAGGGTTTTCTTCGCAGGTCAGGAGGATTACGACAGATTAAGGCCGTTAAGTTACCCTCAGACGGATGTTTTCTTAGTTTGTTTCTCAGTTGTTTCGCCCTCCTCGTTTGAAAACGTGAAAGAAAAGGTGGGTGGGAATGTGCTGATATCAAACATCCTTGTGTTCAACCTTTTCCCAGTCAGTGCATGCAGCCTCCAAATTATTAAACAATGATGAACACTTCAGACAACCGGTGAGGGGGGAAAAAAAACGCATGGCCTCCAGACTCACTTTCATCCACAAAAATAAACGCTTTTCTTGAGGTGGGGTTGTATGTGTCGTTTACAGAAAGCAAAGTTATTGAGGATGTGAAACAAAATAAATCCTCAAATGTACAAATAGGCAAAACATTATACCGCTGTTCAATTTTTTTAGATACAAGCTAAGAATCCAATGGACGAACTGGTCTATGTGAAGCTGATTTCAGGAAATATCATCCCAGCAAAGAAAACTAAAAGTGCCCAAAAGTAGAGAATATTTATATTGGCATCGTCTTCTAATATAAGAGACATTGGTCATGACTCATTTCATGACATGCTTTTGTTTTATTCAGGTTTGCATTTAAATTGTTTTTTGTGTGTTTCAACCCCCCACCCAACCCCCAAAAAAAACAAAAACAAGCATCCATCCAAATATTATGCAAGAGAGCTGCGAGGGGAGTTGAAATTGTTATTGTGGTAGCGTTTTTTTTTTTTTTTTTTTTTGGTTTGATGATGTAATCAACGAACGGTTTCCTTGACGTTGTTTTGCACTGTGCTTATTTTATTTATTTATTTTTTACAGTGGGTCCCTGAAATAACTCACCACTGTCCCAAGACCCCGTTCCTGTTGGTGGGGACGCAGATCGACCTGAGAGACGACCCGTCCACGGTGGAGAAGCTCGCCAAGAACAAACAGAAACCCATCACCCCCGAGACGGCGGAGAAGCTGGCGCGGGACCTCAAGGCGGTCAAGTACGTGGAGTGCTCGGCCCTCACGCAGGTAAGGCGCTCCGCTCTGTTCCGGTCGATCTTGTCGCCGTGGCGACCGTGCGCGCTTGCATGTCGACGAGTTGCCTGACAATTGCAAAATTCTTGGCTCTTTCTCACTTTGGCTAACAAGTGACTTCTACTAACCTCGGTGCTATCCGCCTCCTTTTATTTTATTTTATTTTATTCTATTTTCTTTTTTCATCTTTCTCCAGCGGGGGCTGAAGAACGTCTTTGACGAGGCTATCCTCGCCGCTTTAGAGCCCCCCGAAACTCAGAGAAAGAGAAAATGCTGTCTATTCTGATGTCTTCCCAAGTCTTGCTTTGCCTCTTGATTGTCTGCTGCTAAATCATTGTATAAGAAATGTGTATCTGCCACTAAAATAACCACCATGCTCTTTTCAAACTTCCTCTTTTTGTCTTCATTACTGCTTTCATCCCAACTACCCGTGCTGCCTTGACAAGGGTGCCAATCTTAATCTTGCTTTACTCTGTTCTCAACACATTGTGCAAACGACTGGGATTTGGCTTTTGTTTTTAAGTTATAATTACGGGATTCAACGTTTCAATTTGGTTAGTGCCCTTTGAGAGCATTTTTGCTTTGACTTTGTTTTCTTTTTTCTACCGCATTATCTGTTTCTCATTGGCCTTTGACTTTACTGAGACAATTTAACCACGGGGGAAGTCTTGTATTATGTTATTTAAATAAAGGAAACCTTTTGATTGCCCTGCTCCAGGTGTAGTCACATTCCATGTTACAATCAATAACCATTTTTGTCAAAATGTCCATGAAATGAACAGATGCTCTGATTGAACCTCAATGTTGTGTTTTCCACAGAAAGGATTAAAGAATGTGTTTGATGAGGCCATTCTGGCAGCTCTGGAACCTCCCGAACCTAAGAAAAGACGTAAATGTGTTCTGCTCTGAAATCGCTCCCAACTCCTTCCTTCGACACTCAGATCGGGGTCAAAAAGTGGTGAAGATCTTCAGAAGCTACTGTAGATTTAAAAAAAAAAACAACAAAACAAAAAAAACAACAACAACACATTCCGGTAGTGAATAACTTATTCCTGCCTGTGTGATTTAAACTTCACTGTGGCAAATATCTTAATATATTGAGATTTTCTTTATTGACTGAGAAGTTTGGAGACTCGCAAAACAGCCTCGTGATATGAACACTGGATATAACCATTTACTAGGAGTTATATTTGACACGTGCACACAACTTTTAAGTGGGGCGGGGCTACAGTATGTTTACAGTCGCTCATTCAGAAATGTAGACCCACTGCTATTTAAAAAGAAAAGCTACATGTTTAAAAACAGTCTGTGACATTTCCTTGGAACCGTCATGAAAATGATGTTTGTGTTCTCTAATAACTAGTAAGTTTTATGCATTACTAATGAGCTGAAAGACGCCCAGCCCCTTCATACGGTGAAGCATGTGACCAAAATGGGATCATTGAATGAGTGGAAATCCCTGAAGCTGTCTTTTAACTTCCGACAGCCCCTTTCCACGCGTCCAAACAATCCCTGTCTTAATATTCCACCAGGACCCCTGAAAAATTTAATTCTGGAAATTGATTTAAAAATAAATAAATAATAGTAATAATAAAATAAGGGTTTTGGAGGGGAAAAAGCCAAAGTGTTTTGGATGTGATTTAATAGTATGAGGCCATCTTTATGCAAATCTGGGCGACCCCCGAAAGCAACAGGACATTTCTTTGCTATATGTTGTGTTCTAACTTTCATGAATAAAATCTGCAAAGTGATTCATTGCTAATAAGTTTTCTTTCAAATGAGCCAATTGTCCATTTTCTTACACATATAGTTTAATAAATTGAGAGCAGACATTTCCTTTTCACTAGAAAGGTTAATCAAGGCGAAATGGAATCAGATTAAACAGGTTTGACCTACACAAGGACACAAAGTCCCATCACAAACTTTACCAATAACAAAATCCAGATAATGTCTGCCAAAATATTTGGTTTTAAATGGGTGGTAAATTCAGTGACAACACTATGACCGCGTTTAATTAAAACATGTTGCACAGTAATGCGATGGAGAGATTCCATTTGCCTGTCATGAAGCTCAAATGAACATATCTGTTGACTTTTATGCTATTGTATCTAAAAATAAATGTACTGTATTTTGATTGTTAAACACTTTATGACAATAAAACCAGTATTACTTTAAAAAACCCTGCAGTGTGGTGTTGACTGACTTTGCGATTTCATTAATGATGTGGCATGGACTGAATCTTGCCCGAATACCCAGTCAAGTCATTTAAATGAACATCTTTATTATCCGTTGGACAAATCACAAGGTTGGAAAGGAAAATGCAGAGGCTCGTACCGATGACACACAATCACAGTTAAATTATACGTTAATTACAGTGTGACAAGCAATTAAATATGGCTTCAGATAATTAAGTAAAAATATAAGCGAGAGGCTAAATTGGTCATCTTCTTTTGTGCAAGTTCTTGCTCTTGTTCTGTACGTACATCTGTATACAAGCCTGTCCCTAAGCCAGTACACGGTCCTAGAAAAACATACTATTCACATTTCTGACAGTTGACTTGCACAGTCATCCTTCCCTATAACACATTTCTGACTTCTGGAGCCGTTTTGGTACATGTTAGCTGTACATGTGGTGACGAGAAAAGTTAAACGTACACAGAGCAATCAGACATTTACAAGTATTCAGTTGGTCAGTTTTAACAGTTTATGTGTTCCGACAAGGAACGTTTGCATAATGTGGATATAATATATGCTTTTGAGCTACACTTCAAACAATAGGGAGTGGTTAGGTGCTTTAAGAAGTCCTCTCAAGCCTTAACTTCATCGGCTCGCTTGTGGAAAATGCAAAACAAGTCATACTTATATGCCTGCACTACAAAGAGTCGACCCAAGGTGCCGTAGTGGAAACTGCACATAGAAAAATACAGTTCACAAACTAACTGACACTCATTTAATCTTCTATAGCCGCCTTCATGGCCTTTCTGAAGTGCAGGACCCCCACCACCGGCAAAAGGCAGATTATCCTTTTGAGAAGCCACCGCTTGAAGTCGAGGCTGGAGGCCACGTACAGCTACCTGTCCACCGACGGACATAGCTCAACACTGCTGTCCGTAACTCGAATCCCGTACCAGCCCGCCCAGAACTGCGTGTCTTTACCTCCGTGGATAAAATTGATGTAGCGTACTCCTGGCCCGTAGTCCTTGAACACATGCGTCATCTGAAACATTAAGGACGAGGGGTCAGACTTTCTTCTCCGATGCCACCCGTACAGTTGGAAGCATTAGTCGGTGATTTGGGGTACTACCAATACCTGGTTCCACTTCTGATCGTTCCACTGACCAAAATACATGATCTCAGGAGCGAACGTCTTAACAGGTTCCTTCTTTTCATTTAGCAGATGCACACGGATCTCGTACTCGCAGCCGCAATCCCATCGTGGGGCATACCTTGTAGAACACAAAAACACTGATATTTAACGTGGGAATTATTCAATAGTTTTAACCAAGTCTTTGACTATGTCATTTTTCTAATATGTTTCCAATGGTTTTAGGCCTAATATCAAGAAATACCTAAAAAACATGTCTAATTGTCAAGAAATATACACTCACTGAGAACTTTATTATGAACACCCATACGCCTACTTATTCATGCATTTATCTAATCAGCCAATGGCAGCAGTGCAATGTATAAAATCATGCAGCTACGGGTGAGCAGCTTCAGGTAATGTTCATCCATCCATCAGAAAGGGGAAAAATATAATCTCGGTGTTGACGACAGTGGCATGATTGTTTGAGTTGTTTGAGTATTTCTGTAACTGTTGATCTCCTGGGATCGGTCATAGAGAGAGATAGTCGTACAGTTTACTCAGAATGGTGTGAAAAAAAACCCAGAAAACATCCAGTGAGCGGCATTTCTGTGGACGGAAACCGCATGTCGGTGAGGGAGGCCAACGGAGGGTGGCCAGACTGGCCACAGACTGGTCTGTCAGCCAAGAACAGAAAGCTGAGCCTGCAGTGGGCACAGGCTCACCAAGACTGGAAAAATGTAGCCCGGTTCGATGAATCTCGATTTCTGCTGAGGCACACAGATGGTAGGGTCCGAATTTGGTGCCAACAGCAGGAATCCATGGACCCAACCTGCCTTGTGTAAACAGTCCAGGCTGGTGGTGGTGGTGTAAAGAAATTTTTCTTGGCACACTTTGGGCCCGTTAATACCCATCAACCATCGCTTGAATGCCACAGCCGATTTGAGTATTGTTGCCGACCATGCGCATCGCTTCATGGCCACAATTTACCATCTTCTAAAGGCTACTTCCAGCTTGATAACGCACCGTGTCACAAAGAAAACTTAATCTCAGACCGGTTTCATGAACATGATGAGTTCAGTGTTCTTCAGTTTCCTTCCCAGACACCGGATCTGAATCTAATAGAACACTTTTGGGCTGTGATAGAACGGGAGAGTCGCAGCATTAATGTGCAGCTGACAAATCTGCAGGAATTACATGATGCAATCATGTCAACATGGACCAGAATCTCAAAGGAATGTTTCCAACATCTTGTGGAATTCATGCCAAGAAGAATAGAGACTGTTGAGAGCAGAGGGAGGCCCTACCCAGTAGTAGTATAGTGTTCCTAATAAAGTGCTCAGCGAGTGTATTTCTCTGAAGTATTACTATATTGATTGTTATTACAAATATCAATAAAATAATGTGCAAAATATAATATTGGGTTTATATAAGGTTTAGTAAAAAACACATGTGCATATAAATAACACTGAATAAACAATAGTCCTTCAACAATAGTTGGCTTCATTACAGACAAAAAAAATTCTTACAGGAAGTATCTGCCAATGTCATTCCTTTCATATTTGCATCATTTCCAGGGGAATTTATAATCAGTCAGAAATGCAAATTAACTGCTTTCAAAAAGATGACATTTGCCACAATTTTTATTTAGTTTTCTATGTAATTATTTATTGGTCAAATTATTGAAATTGGGCACGTATCATTCTTACCAATCTGATATTTTGATATGTGGCTGGAAGCCATCCATAAATTCGGCACAATAGCCCTCCTGGTTCAAGTCAATCAGCTGGGACTTCCTACAGACACTGGAGACAGGGCAAGAAAATGAGGGTATTTTGGACGATGAACTATGACTATGAACATGAACATTTGCTGCTCTTTTGCCACCAACTACTCACCCATAAGAGGTAACAAAGTTTTTTGTTACTTTAGAATTTGGGTGTTGCACCCTCACATTCTCTACGACCCACTGATCTCCCCCATTCTCCAAAATTTTCCAGCCGTTTAGTTTTTCTACAAAAAAGGAGGATATTTTGGTTGTTAGAGAGAGAGAGAGAGAGAGATGTTTGGCTGTTTGTAACACAGTTGTGGAGCATGGTATGGGTATGACATGGCAAGTGTTTGAAGTTCAATTCCCGCTGGATGACCTTTATTTAGGTGCAAAAGGGTGTTTTGGATGAGTCAATGTTCCTCATTCTAGCACTATGAAGTAAGCATACATATTTGCACTTACCTGTCTATGTGATAAGGATCTCTTCCCTGTTTATTTTCTAACTTACTTCCTGTTTAAAACTAAACAGAAACTAACTCCAACTCCATCATCGCTGCTTGTTCTTATTGTACTCTACTTGCTGTGATATACTTTGATACTACCGGCAACATGGACTTATTGTCGCTTTGGACAAAAGCGTCTTCTAAATGTAACGGATTTAACATGTCTGCTGGTGTGGGGGACGCCGTTTCATTAAAATACCTTTGTGTTTTGTTACCTTCTGCTCTTGAATTCTTGAGGAGGTTCCTCCTGAGCTTGCACAAGAAGTAAAACCTTCTCCAGTCGTGAGGGAGTCGGTCTTCCACGCTGAGGCGGTATCCTTCCCGCCGACACCGCTCTCTCCACAGAGAGTCACTGTCAGCCACTTCTTTCCACTCGCGGCACACTAACCGACACACACACACCACCTGGTGCGCGGGGAGTTTCAGGAGGATCTCCTCCAAGACCTCCAGAGGAACAGGAGCCAGCGGATCTGCTGACTGCCAAAAAAAAACCCCACAAATGGAAAGTACATGAGATTACGTCATAGATTACCATTATCATGGCTCTCTATACCACCATTACCCACAGTGAGTCTAAAACCTTAGGGCTCAAATTCAATTTTAACGTTATTAAAAAAACGTCATGCTGCGGCTGAGTTTATAGCCAGGAAGCCACAAAAGACAGACATATTTGGTACATTACTTTAGTAATCGCATTTAAAGAAGACTATTTTTTTTTTGAACATTTATACGACAGTTGTAAATCTTGCTCCGGTCCTGTTATAATCATTACAGAACTGCCTGATGACGATCTGCATTTGAGCTGACCGTCATTCTAAAACCTTTTCCACAATCGAGTGTTTCCATCCACCCAGGCTGGCTATTATAGGGCAATGTAAGCCATGTTGCAACAAATAAAATGTGAATTAGATGCATTGCATTTGTTGGGTTGAGACGAATTAACCATCAACACAATTTTAGTTTTTGATCCAATGGTCAGTCGTCGATACATAGCTGTTCTGCACAATGCACGACTTATATTATGTCAACATTATAAGCTTATGCAACGACACAGGCATACGATGGACAAACAAAGACGAGTCAACTGGCAATCGCAAGTAGTTGTCCGACAACTCGTCGCCAACTAAAACGTCGTGACCGTCTTCTCCGACATCGCTGCCTCCTTGCCAGGCGCACGCGGACCCCCCATGGAACGAGCTGTCAGCTGACAGCGGATGACGTCATAGCCGAGTCCCGTGGCCGCGTCGACCCGCCGCGGTCAGTGTTAACGAGCGACGTTGAAATCCGTGCGACACTAACAACTGGTGTGCTCGACCCAAGCGAAAACTAGAAACGCGCTCCAAAAAAAAATAAAAGAATAAAAAAAAGGAGGTACCGACGGGTAGAAACAGGTAGGAAGTACTACTCACGTCTGCGTGTCGGGGTACCACGCCA
>NC_137194.1:18585285-18590285 GCF_960531495.2 Zeus faber | reverse complement strand
CGGCGTTTTCCCACCGCAGAAAGGGGCTGCCGATTCTGCGAGGGTACATTTTCAAATGATATATTTGATAACGGCTGCACATAATGTCCTCTGAAATGCAGCTGGAAGAATCGACTGACATTTCCTCTTTTTTTAATTTTTAGTTTTAATTTAATTAATTTTTTTTCAAATCTCCGAGAAACATTTCATTACATCTGAATATGTGCAACGCTGTATTTGTGGTATTCCGGTAAATATTAGCTTCACAAACACGGTACGGTGGAGTCACACCGGTCAGACTGCTGCGGTTTCAAACATTTTGTGCGTCGTACTTGACTGGGAAAAGCAAAACATTGCCAAACCAGCGATTCCAACGCCATTGTCTGTCAGGAGTTCAATCACTCATAATTATTAATTAGTGGCTTTGGCCACTTCCGCCTCTACTCATTGTGCGTGTACATCTCCTGCAACCACTGACGGACGCCTTTTGTGTGATTATGTGTAAAAGAAAAGACAAGAGTGTCGGAGATGAGAATCATCAATCGCCAATAAAATGTTTCGTTTCCATACACTATTCAATAGCTCATCTCTACCTCCCTCAGAGGCTTAATCAGCGCACAACAATAGACGCACATTTTGAAAACCGCCCGAATTAAAAATGCCGCCGCTTATCGAAGTGAATGAACCGAGCTTACCCATTCGAGATTCCTCAGCCTCGATGATCCGCCGCACAGACTCCTGCATCAGCAAGACCTTCGCGGGAGAGAGAGAGAGAGAGAGAGAGAGAGAAATTAAGACAGTCAGACATTGTTTTCCGCAAAAGGCAGTCGGCAAAACAGTTTCACATACGGCTTCTAATTATTCATCTAATTAACGATGCCGAGCCAAATGCAGCCTCACAGAGGACTCTGCTTCCTGCCTCCTCCTGGCTATGTCGCTGGCTGAGCTTTCCCGCTGTTTCTCCAAGTCCCTGTGAGACAACGGGGATAAAATCACATGTAGAAGTCCTCCGCTGAAGGGCAAGAATGGAAAAGAGGTGAAGCGCCGGGCAAGATGGCGGCCTTACTGTTCCTTCTGGGCCCGCAGGTAGGGTCGGATGATGAGCCGCTGGATGGCGAGGTAGAAGACGAGGGGTCCGACCGTGGCGTAAAAGACAGCGCTGGGCAGCAGCTGGTCGGTCAGGTGGATGGGAAAGAGATATGTCTGGCTGGCCCTGTTCAATCTGAGCGCCAAGAAAGTCGAATTGATCATAACATACCGATTAAAATGTGAAGTGAACATTTGGAAAACAATTAAAAAAAATAAAAAAAATAAAAAAAAAAGCCAAACCACGGGAGCGGTTGATTCTAATGCATTGCGGAGGTGGGGAGCCTCTAACCGGCAGCCGGAGCGATCAATAATCAAACCACACTGTGTCAATGATCAATACCCACTTGATCTTAAGGGACACGCCTTGGGGGACGCCGACACTGACGGTGGCCCCCAGGACGCTGTGTCGGCTTATCTTCCTCTCAGCGCCGTACTCGATCATCGTCCCGAAGAAACCCGATCTGATCAACAGAAAAACACGCGTCTCAGCCAGTAGCGTGAGGGTCAAAGGTCATACTCACTGACACCATTTCAAATTCTGGGAGAATATATATACACTTTTTCCCCCCAACCATGCCAAGTGAATTTGTGAGGACTGTAAACTTAAAGAAGGGATTTAAGAAAGGGACTGCCTGCCTCAGTGCCTAACAACGGGCTGTCTCGTGTTTGGAACATACTTGACTGAGCCCTTGATCTTAGTCTGGTCTTCGTCTTGGAACTTGTATTGATAGCTCATCATCATAAACGTATGAGGGATGCCAAGCTGCCAGGGAAAAGCAAGCAAACAAAAAGAAGAGAGAAGACAGACACAGGATACACAAATTAAAAATGCTACAGGGAGCTGAAATTGGAAAACAAAAACAAACTGTAAGATTACCCACATTTATAACACTAATATAAACGAAATCAAAGGGTTTTATTTTTTATGTACTACAGCAGAGGTTCTCAAAATATTTGGCCCATAACCCTGTCTTCAGGCCCCCAAATTCTAGCGACAACAACAATTAGAGTGACAAATATGACTTGCATGTTAGGCAGCTGCCTCATGTCAATTTGAGCACTGCAGAGGCTACTTTCATTATATCACAGCCCCAAATGATTACATAGAAATGATGATATTTCAAAGCTATTGAACTACTTTATTTATTTATTATTATTTATTTTTTCCCTTTAAATCAAACCTTTGAAACAAACCTGCATGGCAAAAGAGAAGTGGGTGCTCTTGGTGTCCCTGACGATGCTGGTGTTCATTGAGGAATGGATGCCCCAGCGCCACTGCAGGTAGCCCATGGTGTTCTTGTCAAGGTGACGGGCCAGGACGGTCGTGACGCCTGGTCGAACACCACGGGAGGAAAACTGGAGGCCACACTGCGCCGTCACAAAACTGTGGGGGGGGGGGGGAGATCAATAGCCTTTTTAGTAAAATAAGTAATCAAGGGAACTTGGAAAGTACTCTCCCCCCAATGCTCAGAACATATGGACTGCTATGTGTAAATTAAGGCTGAAATATTTGGGTTTATCTAGTTAGCCAAGTCACCGAGTGACGATGGCCGGAGCCAAAACATTTAGGTATTTTGGCTTGTTGACGCTACATCAACTTGGACTGTGACAGACAGCATCCACTGAGTTTGTCGGAACGTAAGCACGGATATTGATCAACTGGCAATAATTCCAAGACTCTAAAGATATGCCCATATTACAGTAAAAAAATATAAATAAAATGCAGTGTCTTGTGCGCTCCTTAACATACCAACGTGGTGTTAAATTTCGAAATATCTTCATTCCAAAGAGAGGTCCATGGGTGTCTCCAGCACCAAACTCTAGCTGTGTATAAAGAGAGAGGCCCAAAAATAAAAAATACATTTTCAAACATACATATAGACAAAACACATTTTCATATGTAAAGTAAAACGGGGAAGGCAGGGGAAAAAGTCCTCACCTCCCCCCAGCCCTTAGCGGAGGTGACTCTTCTCAAGGCCAGGTTAATGTTGCCTCCTCCATTTCCATTTTGTGTTGACAGAGAACCAGACAAAATGGCTGTGTCTGTTGTGGTAAGAGGGGCCTGCAAGAGAAAACCAAAAACACATACTCACGGCATCTAATGGCATGGCCTTTAGAGATTTGCTGCACTCGACACATTTGCACCAAAGACTGATGAGATGCATTGAAGTACCTCGATAGATTGTGATATGTGCATTTTGTTGATCTCCACATGAGGAACGCCTCCTCCAACCATTTCCTCATAGTCCTCCTCGTAGTGGTCAAAAAGGTCTGTGGCATCAATACCAACACTGATCATTCCCTGGAATACAAATGTCCACAAATCAATCAATTAATTTACACACACACACACACACACACACACACACACACACACACACACACACACACACACACACACACACACACACACACACACACACACACACTCTCTATACAAATTTGTTGGTACCCTTCGACAAAATCATTGGTATCTTTTGGCGAAAAAAGAACCCACAATTTTCTCTGAAATAACTTGAAACTCCCAAAGTAATTGGGATCCATCATTGTTTATTCCATATTTGATAGAAATCAGACTTTGCTTTTGATTCAACAGAATATTTTACATAATAAAACAAATTAAAATGGCATGGGCAAAAATTATGGGACGCTTAACCTAATATTTTGTTGCACAACATTTAGAGTCAATCACTGCAATCAAGCGATTTCTGTAGCCCTCAGTGAGACTTCTGCACCTGTCAACAGGTAGTTTGGCCCACTCTTCCTGAACAAACTGCTCCAGCTGTCTCAGGTTAAAAGGGTGCCTTCTCCAGACTGCATGTTTCAGCTCTTTCCATAGATGTTCAGTGATTCAGATCAGGGCTCATAGGCCACTTCAGAATAGTCAAATGTTTTGTTCTTATCCATTCTTGTGTGCTTTTACCTGCGAGTTTTGGGTCATTATCCTGTTGGAGGACCCATGACCTGAGACAGAGCTTTCTGACACTGGGCAGTACGTTTCACTTCGCCTTGATAGTCTTCGGATTTCATTGTGCCCTGCACAGATTCAAGGCACCCAGTGCCAGATGCAGCAAAGCAGCCCCAAAACATAACAGAGCCTCCTCCATAGTTCACAGTAGGTATGGTGTTCTTTTCCTTGAAAGCTTAATTTTTTCGTCTGTGAACATAGAGCTGATATGACTTGCCAAAAAGCTCCAGTTTTGACTCATCTGTCCAAAGGACATTCTCCCAGAAGCATTGTGGCTTGTCAATATGCATTTTTAGCAAATTCCAGTTTGTCTTTGTTATGTTTTTCTTTCAAAAGTGGAGTCCTCCTGAGTCTTCTTCCATGGAGCCCACTGTCACTCAAAAAGCGATAGATGGTTCGATCAGACACTGATGTACCTTGACCTTGGAGTTCAGCTTGCACCTTTTTGGAAGTTGTCCTTGGCTCTTTTTCTACCATTCACACTATCCTTCTGTTCGGGTAGATTTTCTTCTTGGTGCCGCATCCAGGGAGGTTGGCTACAGTCCCGTGGACCTTAAACTTCTTAATATTTGCAACTGTAGTCACAGCAACATCAAGCTGCTTGGAGATGGTCTTATAGCCTTTACCTTGAACATGCTTATCTATAATTTTCTTTCTGATCTCCTCAGACAACTCTTTCCTTTGCTTTCTCTGGTCCATGTTCAGTGTGGTGCACACAATGATACCAAACAGCAGAGTCTACATGTCTACTTTTCTTCATTTAAATAGGCTGGATGACTGATTATAAGATTGAAGACACATGTGATATCAATAAAAGAAAACAGTTAGTTTGAAATACCACTATAATCCAATTATTTATAATCTTTTCTAAGGGGATCCAACAAATCTGTCCAGGCCATTTTAGAATATAATTGATCTCTTTAGCAATAATTTATCTCTTTTCACAGTTTCTTTGCTGTACTCT
>NC_137194.1:18432785-18580285 GCF_960531495.2 Zeus faber | reverse complement strand
GATCGCTAAACCTCATTCAAGGTTAAAATGAAATTAAATGAAGAGAATAAATAAATAAATAAATACATATATCAATTCTTAGCAAACAGCATTGCTTCTCACTGGTGACATTTGTAAAATAACGTGTTTATTATCGGCCCGTGTTATGAGACAAGCAGGTTTTATATGGGAGATGCCTCCACACCAGCGGGGTGATGGAGAGTGAAACGTCCAGGAAGCGCCCTCTGTGCGTTACACTACTTTGTCCGTGTGTAAAAAAAAAAAAAATCACAAAATCACAAAAAGACAGTTTATTAACGAGTCCGCTCGGCCGCCCGCCGATTCGAGAGACCAATGCGAATGATCCCGTTTTTAAATATTCGTCTTCGCCGATTTGACGCGGTGACCCAGATGGCCATGCTGCGCCGCCGAAACTTTTTAATAACGACGATCAGTTTGCACGCACCGCTCGTCGTGAAGACGGAGCTATTCGATCCGACCAGAATTTGCCATCGACGTTTTTACATTTCAAACCATTAGCCCCCACCGGCAATCCCCTAAAAATGTACCCCTCCCACCACCCTTACAGCAATGTTTATTAGAATCTTTAGAGAATATTAGTTCCAGAGGAGCGGTTTTGTTTTTTTTTTCTTCTTCCTGATGAGTATCCTGCAAACAGTGGGTGGAGTAGCCTCTCACTCGTGAGGATTTGTTTCCCACTATAGTCTTTCATCGTGATATCACGTCAACATAACGTGTTCTTCTCTATTTTTATGTTCTCGACTGTGCTCGTCAATCTGTTGAGATGTATGGGCGCTGCTGCTAACACGGAGCGAGCCGAGACTCTTACACTGGGCAGAATTTGCGATATTCAATCCCTCCGAACATAAAATAGTTCTGCAAAAAGTACGACCTAGCGAGTCGTATGTGGGTTGGTTATGGCACGCTCCGGCGTCAAACAGTTAAAGGGCAGATTGAGTGTCTTCCCGAGAACGATCTAAGCACCAACAATTCATGGTTTTGTTCAAACATGTACCCGCCGTCTTTTGAAATTCAATATGAAGAGCAAAAGTGTTCTAAAAACCGCGCATTTCTAATTTGTATTTAAAAAAAAAAAGGATAACAAATGTGGGACATCCTGTTCTTTTAACGTGAGCGTGCCAACCCTCGATCAAAGTACCACCAGGGGGTGGTATTGAGCTTTAGAAATCAGCTATAAACACAATCCGTTCAGATCTGCGTGTGTAAATGACAAAACATGAAGACGTCTGGTTTTATGAAAGTAATGACTTCACTGTTGCGTATAAGCCTAATCTATCCATCAACACTTCTACATTAAACAAATAAGCAACATTTGTTATATTGCCCTCCTCGTAGAAGCCCACATTGAAAAAAGCCCGACTTTAAACCCCTGCTGAGCAGGTTATATTCAGTGTTCCTGTGAGGTCGGTCAGTTACGAGTGAGGAAGAGACAGAGAATGTGGATGGGGAGAATCTCAAGCGTTCGCATAATCAGAACGTTGTCACATTGCCAACCGGACCTCAAGATCTTATACATAGAGTTGCC
The DNA here is from genome assembly GCF_960531495.2 of Zeus faber. NCBI lineage: Eukaryota > Metazoa > Chordata > Actinopteri > Zeiformes > Zeidae > Zeus > Zeus faber. The sequence goes on along the minus strand of NC_137194.1, from coordinate 18,578,739 downwards.
ATGTTGGATCTTTGGTTATGAATTCAATCTGCATGGCTATTGATTACAGACCAAGTAAAGAAAAGAACATTTTTTAAGTACAACTCCATTATGGATTGTAATAGTTATTCAAGGCAATTTCCCTCTGGGCCAGGGAACCACAGATAGATCGGAACAGCCTCTCCTTAACCTTTTGTCCTTGAGGCATGCCGGCTGTGCTGTGTGCAGCAATCACTCTCAGTTGTTTGGCAGGTCGTATGATGGCCCATAACAACCCTGGGTCACATCTTGTGTTAAACCCAGGGGCTTGGCTCAGTCTCGCTTAGTGGTCTAATGTTTACATCCTGGGGTTCTTTTCTCCCACCAAACTGATTGTCAGGGCCCTCAAGGATTGTTTTTTTTTCCTCTACACTTATTAAAGGCAGTGTGGATCTGCTAGTATAAGCACAATGCCCGAAAGGTATCAAAATGGCAAGCTTGATCTGTCTTGCATTGAGACTGCTTTGGATAACGCTACTTCAGGCAATGGTGTTTTGATGCTGTGGGATCTTAAATCCTTTTTAGGACAAGACCTAAATGGGAGAATATTTAGTTCAGTTCAGTGTTCAGTTCAGAGTCCTTTTGTAAACAAGTGCTGCAAGAACTTCAGTCTACGCTGGGACCCTTTGGTTTCCAACACAATTTTCTAAAGGTGACTCTTGGTATTTCGAGAAAATAGATGCTCCCGCATCTCATCTCTAGTCACAAATATGTAAAAGTGTAAAAAAAACAAAAAAAAAACAAACAAAAACAAAGAAATAGCTCAGGTAGGGCTGTCACAATTATTATATAATCACAGTTATTTCAGCTCATTCTGTAAAATGGGAGGAGGAAGGGAATTTCAAGCCAATGTCAGAAATGTTGCAACAAATAGGTTTCCATTAGTTCAGTTTAGGAAAAATAACCTTAATGTCAACCTTAAGGTTTTTATTCCAATGTTCAATGGCAATAAATGGCTGTTCTTCATAAGGTGTACATGTAATATTCCCCTATTGTAGGGTTATATTACAATTCTGGCATAGAATGAACAAAAAAAACCACAATTTAATTTGATTAATTGCAATTATTTGTATGACAGGCCTAAAATCAGATGTGCTGTATAAAATGTTTGTTTTTCATCACATTCAATTCTAAGCTGATGGCAATCAGTGCTTTCTTGACAACATAATCAAACAAAAAAAGTTATTAAGTAGAATTTCCATGAATCAAGCGCATCCCATATGTAGCCAGGGGGAACCATTTTTCTTCGGTAGAGTCAAAGGAGTCTAATACATTTTTAAGATTTTATCATTTCATTCAAAGTTGAGGGTAAAATGCGCACCCGCCGCTAACTTACAGAAATGCTTGTGAGGCATACAAAAAAAAAAAAACAATTCTCCACTCTTGTGAAGAGGGACATGGTTAATCTGTCTGTGCTCTGACGTCTGTCTCCCTCTGCCAGTTTTGTGTTTAATCTGGCTGCTAATTCTTTTGTTTTTATTTTGCCTAATTGAATTACAGAGGTATGTATAGATGGGTTAATGGTTGAGACAGCAGTTTCTGAGACATATTGGTCGTAATGCATTACTCTCACAGACCCTGAGTGGCTGCCTCACACGGCCTCCCCTGATTGATCCCATTGATTGATCCAGTTTTGATGCGATGGGAATGTCATTGACCCTAATCAAAGGGAGCCAGGGCTACAGTGTGTTGAGCCTGATTGCAGGAATGTCAACTGCGATCAGAATTGATAGATGCAGTAATGGATGCATGCATCACCACACGCAGTACAGAATTATTTCTTCTTCTTCTTCTTCTTCTTCTTCTTCTTCTTCTTCTTCTTCTTCTTCTTCTTCTTCGTCTTCTTCTTATTTATGGATGGGTGCGAAATGCCGTGATTTTATGGCATTGACCGAATCTAATCAATACTATTAAATATTTAAATATTCTGCAGCGTTCCATTCAAAATTTCCACATCAGCGAGCCAAAAATAACTTGCTTATTACTCAAAACTTAAAAATGGTTTGTGCAATAAGTAGTAAACATTTCTTGTGTTCTTTTACTTTAGTTATTTGATATAAAAAGTTATTTGTTTCTAAAAGATAGGCGGGTGTACTTTTGTTTAAAACAGCATGTGATATGTAAATGAGTATTAAATCAGTATGTTCAGTATTAAAGAAAAAAGTATAGTTAAGGCACTGGTGTTTCAAGTCAGGGTAACCAAAAATGTTCAAACAATACACTCGTTGATTATTATTGTTATTGTTGTTGTTGTGCTTCTTCTTCTTCTTCTTCTTCTTCTTCTTCTTCTTCTTCTTCTTCTTCTTCTTCTTCTTCTTCTTATTATTATTATTAATATTATTATTATTTTTATTATTATTATGACTATGTAGAATATTGTATTTGTTTTCCAGAGCAGATCTGTCTTTCATGCAATGTTTTCCTTGTTGTGTCCTGTGCTCCTACTGTAACTAAACGGGCTACCTTGTGTTGATGTACTTGCATGGGTGCAGAATGATTAGTTGTTTTAAGGTCAGGAGAACGCTTATTTTGCTCGATTTTCTCTACTTTTCTCTTTGCCCCCTGAAGGACTGAAGAAAGTTCGTAATCCGGATCGAATGTACAGATCAGCAGTGTGTTATGCTGGCCATGGTCCACCTAAGAGTATCAGTGATGACACGGAGATGAACAGTAAGAGTTGGTTATTCATACCTGCACTGAGAGGCTGCTAGCCAGCAAGTGTCTCATTCATTCATCTATCCATGTATTTACTTCTTGATTCCATTGTTTGACATTACGCACTTTCACCCCCTTTTCGTGCCCTTCCTCCACTCCCCCACCCTCTCCCCGGCTCCACCCGCTCCCCCTGGGTGCTCAGCTTTGTTGATTGAAGTGTCTGCTTTACGGGATCATGCTGTCAATAGCTGAAGTGTTGTCGTTAACTAAGAGTGATTGTTCCAGGTTGAGGCCGGGGGATCAAGACCTGAGCAGACCCTCAGAGAGGCCTCTTGTATGTTGAGCCATCAATTACAGCCTTTTTACTCTCCCTCTCCTCTACGGTTCCCCGTCCTGCATATGTAGGAAAACCCCAGCCAAATTAATAACATAGCCTTTAAACTCGATCTGAATTGCAATGCAAAAATGAGTTGCAAGGCGGCAGAGAAATGGCTGCCTGGTTGCATCTCTGGCTCCTTCACAGTTTCTAGATACTAAGATTCTTTTTGGCTTCCTTGCGTAATGTTGCGCTCTACGATAATTGTAGGCAGGGTGCAAACTACAAAGACACTCCATATTCTTTGCTCGCCCTTGACTTCTATAACACAACTTTTGTAGAAATGCACACAAAGGCCCATAAAACCAGTGACGTTTACAGGCCAAACTACTGAGATGACATGGGGTTGATTTTTCCGTAATTCCTCTTCAGAAAACCTTCAGTGGCATTAGCCTCTTTCTTTGCTCAATGTTAAAATGGCCTTGTATGTGAAGAAGATTGTTTCTGAGTAGAAAGGAGCGCCTTCATGCCTAATGAATACACAAGTCCCAGTGTCCTCACTGCTGGAGAACTCTGTTGATCTCGACTTGAGTCTGTGTAATTAAGTGTGCTCAACTGCTCATGTATTGTGTCATTTCTAAATAGAGTCGGAAATCACCAACAGCCCTTTATTACACTTCTCACTCGATATCAGTCAGGGAAAGAGCTCTGCCATACCAAAGCTTTTGGTGTTTTTCAAAGAGAATGTTTCGAGGGGAGCAGAGATTTAGCAGCAGGGGACTTAGTGCTTGTGAAGATCAACGAGACAGAGATACAGATGGTGGCTGGGACACTGTTGATAGACTTCTGTATTAACCCCCTCATGTGTGACAGCAGTGACTGACAATAGTTTTTGCAAATCTTGCTTTTTCCCTCCATGTTATTGCGTGGTATTACAGTATCCTATGCTCATGTCAGGCACCCTATTTAATGTGTTCCGCCCGGAGGTTTGTGTGGTTCACTAGAACACTACAGTGCTGCATACAGCATTTCAAACAGGCAGGTAAACCATTGATCTGTGTAATCATCTGAGTAATTGTGGGAGTAGTTATGATAAGGATAAAAGGCACTGACAAAGCCCTGAAGCTGTGTCCTTTCTCCATTGGGGTGTCTGTGTGTGTGTGTGTGTGTGTGTGTGTGTGTGTGTGTGTGCCTGTGTGTGTGTGTGTGTGTGTGTGTGCGCGTGCGTACGTGCACGCGCGCGCGTGTGTGTAGGTGTAAGCAAAAAGGACTAAAGAGAGAGAGAGAAAGCGAAACCAAGAGAGAGAAAGTGACCAAAAGAGGGAGATAATGAAAGGAAGAGAGAGAGACTGAGTAACAGAGAGGGAGAGAGAGAGAGAGAGAGACATGGAGAGAGAGAGAGAGAGAGAGAGAGAGAGAGACCTCACCTCTGCTCTCCTTGAGATGGGATTTTCATGGCTGGGTGAGCTCGGTGAGGGCTGTGAACACATAAAGAGTCATTTTCAGTTTGTTGCAGGCAGTTAACCATGTGTGCATGTTTGTTGAACTTCCAGTAATAGGCCCAGGCTTTTATTTTTATTTTTCTTTCAGCTGTTTGACTTGTTGACAGTCTTCCCATATTACACTTCACCTCCACCACATCACCCAACCATACTGGAGCAATAAGTTGTCCAAGGTAGCCATTGGCCATTGAAGGTAAGGTAAACAACATAATGGTCATAGTAGTTTATGCCTCTAAGCTGCACACGGTGCATACATTATTTAAGGGCTGCACGGTGGAATTTACAGGGGTGTCTGGTGCAAAACTAATTTATTTGCTGGTACAAACCTCCCTCTCATCTATTCTCAACCATTAGTAACTTATTACTGATTGCCTTTACAACAGCTGTGATCAGCGTCGCAAGTCTACACTCATTCTAGATACTGCTGCTGGAAGCAACACTGTGGTCTCTTTGTAGTTTTGCGGTAACATAGCAACACCATGGTGAATAGTTTTTGGCTTGTGGGTGGTGAGTTTTTTCCACTGTATTTAAGAGAATTGTGTAGCAGGCAATAGGCCAAATGATAAAGATAATTGGCTTCCTGGTTGTCTAGTGAAAACATCGCTATATTAAGTCTACATATTTCGCTCACCATCAAGAACCATCCTACTACATGGCAACCGGCCTGAGGAACCTCGACCAGTCATTGTTATTACTACCAGTGAAATATTACACAATTTTTGCTGTGTTGTAGTCAACCTCAAGTCAAATTTCCCAATAAAGTGGGCTTTAGGCTTTGATGAAATCAAATCCTCTTGGACGAACAAAGTCCTGTTTTTATCAAGTAGGACGTCGATACAGCGTAATGACTGTTGTAGCCATTGATGTCAGAACATTTTATACAAGTGCTGCTAATCAACGGCAGAGCAGGCTAAATACTAGCATACAGAATGTTTTTACAGGTCATGCCTGTTCAATATATGGATATGAGGATATGGCTTACAGCATGAAAGATGAACCAAGTTAGCAGCTTCCGTAGCACAGCGCTCTAGACTATAGAGAAGCAGCCTATTTTGTAGGTTGGAATGCTGGAGCCATATTACGCCCCTCATTATAAAATAGGGGCGTCACGATTCTCCAACTCCGCGATTCAATTTGACTTTGGATTTTAAGGTCACGATTCGATTTGATTTTCGATTTAAACATATGTATTTTTTTCAGCACTGACGGCTACGCCATTGTTAGACTATCGAGTCTTTATTTGTAAAGAAAAACACTTGTTTGTTGTTGTTGTAACGTTTATAATTAATAATTTAATAATAGTAACAAATAATAATAACATAAATATGAGAATATTTAAACAACACACCGAAGCAGTTACAGTAAGGGTTTTAGCAAAACTAGCCTTTAGAATAATAAACAATAAGTTGCTTATTACACTACTTTTAAGTTACTCACCAAAATAAGGGCAGAAAAACAGATGTTATTTTTGCCAGAGGGGAACGCTGGTAGTAAAAGGCAAATAACTACCTGCAGCTCTGTTCAGGGTGATCTTTTCTCCAAACAAAGCAAATAAAACTTCTAGATGTATTTAATTTACTCTGTTCCCTGCAGCTGCTCTGCAGTGGAGCAGATCGCTCCTGAAAAAATCCCCCCCCTCGTTCTCACGGTCCGGGCAAATACCCCACGGCCCAACACCGTCCGTAAGCCGTTGGTTGGGAACCTCTGCACTAGAGGACATTCGGTGATGGTCAGGTTTGTCTCCCACTTTCATAGCACATCTTTGGAATTACTGGACATTCTGGTCAAAGGTGCACTCCCTTGTACATACAGTGAAACGCCGGAGGAGAGGGAAACGCGTCAGCGTGCTTGTGCATCTCTGCTGATGCGGATTTCGCAGACTGTTACCGGGATTATTTCTCTCTGATGTGCGTTCACTGTGCAACAAATTGGATGAACTTACATTGAACTTTATCGTTATTTATTTTTGTAATACAGGTGTTCCTCACTTAACGATCTACCTATTTAATGACCATTCGGACTTGCGACCAGTTCTCCTACCAGTCGGTTTTGTACCGACTGGTACAAGACCGACCGGCGTGTGGTGTGCACGGCGTCTGAGCGTCAAGCATCTCATCTCATCACTGTTCTCAGTCTCAGTGTCGTTCCCGTTGTCTGTCAGTATTCACTACACTAGTGTTCGCAATGGCCACGCCCCCTTACCGTGAAATAACACGGGTCCTCGCTTATCCACCAATTCGCTTAACAATCTAGTCCTTGGGACGGAACTCGGTGGTTAAGTGAGGAGTGCCTGTATTCAAATTCTATTAGAATTTTGTTCCTGCAGCCCTGGTGCCAGGTGGGCGGGTGCAGTGTGCGTTGAGGGATGCAGCGCACCTGCATGTGATTCCGAAGTTTAAAATCAAACGCTCATTTCAAACGATTTTCTATTTCCAATTGGAATCGTCACACCCCAATCATAGAATGACTTTTCTGTGCCAGTGCAATAGCCCATTGAAGCCTATCCTCACTTGCACTTTTACCCCGCTGCTCCCACGTGGCAAGAAGCACCTTGATTGCTTTTGTTTATCGGTGTCATTAGTCAGCCACTGCACCTAGACCGACAGAATTACGCTTTGCTGCATATTTTATTTGTACTCTTATTTTCTGAAGAAACATTTTGACCGTTAAAAAATCTCCTGAACAGACTTTTTCCAGCTAGATGTTACATGCAGTAGGTCACATCTTTCTTGGCTCCGTATGATCGAGGCATCTGAGAAACTTTGGATAAGGGTTAGGGTATAGGGTTAGGGCGGAATTACTAAAAGTAGTTAGGCTGATTCTATTACAGATTTAAAAAGATTATTTTGTATTTTATACTAGATGTCTGCGATGGTTTCCTTACATGTTTTATACAATTGATGTCCATGCTTATTGAAATCGCTTAATGAAATCACTTGCTGCAGAACATGTCTGTTGCTTTGTTCTCAGATTTTTGTTGTTGTCGGATGTGTTTCAATAATAAGTAATACTCGTCTTTCTATGTGTGTGTGTGTGTGTGTGTGTGGGTGTTTGTGTGAGTTTGTGCGTGTGTGTGTGTGTGTGTGTGTGTGTGTGTGTGTGTGTGATTGTGTGTGGAGGGGGGGGGGTGATGGTAGAGAATAGTATATTTTTTATAATTACTTTCAATTCTCTAAATGCTGTTGAAAAAAAATCAATGTATATATATTTCATGTTAAACATACTGTTCATTTCCTACTTTCCATACATTCTCCCTTCCCTGAAACTATTAACATACTTGTGTAGTTATATCTACATAAACAGATCTACAGAAAACAGTGATTATTATATAAACTGTTTTTTCACAGCTGCATTGAAGGAACCATGCCATGTTAAAATGCAGCCTTGTGCTATTTATTTAAAATACAGGTTCTATTTTTTTCCAGAATATCTTGTTTTGCAAACAGTTGCCCGTGTAAGTTGTTTTTTGACAGAAGTCCTGCAGGCTATTATGCATTAGGTGAGGCTAGGCACAGTGATTGGCAAACTGATATGTTTATTCAATCCCGATCAACAGCCAAACTTGGCAAGGATACAGTGATAATGCGTTGAATGAAAAGGGTAGAGAGGCATCACATTCTCACTCAGTGTGCTTTTTTTTCCACGCTTTTTTTAAAAGGAAGGCAGAGCCTTGTAATTTTCTTATTTGTATTTCTTTTTTGTCGCTGGCTGTCTGTAGCTTTTAACTATTGACCAAAATTTATTTTAAAATCAGGGAACTTCTAAAATTCTTAAAACACATACAACTTTAATTTAGTTTCAATGTTATTTCATGTCTTGATGTGTCTTGTCACCCCTGTTGGTATGCGCAATAAAAACATACATTTTGTGTGATTTATATGCAAATGTAAGCCAAGTATGTTAGCCTTGCTGCTAATTTTTGGAGCTGAACTGTTGAGGGCATTGCTGGTCTGGTCCCAGCGGATGGCTGTCATCCAACCTTAAGACAAGAGACATGGCCCGAGGCCTAATCATTTCAGCATCACAGCCAAATGTTAATCCAAGGTGCAGCTTCTTGTAAGGATTTAACCCCCAGAACTAAGATATATGTAGTTACAAATACACTACACTGCCCTTAACACCACCTACAGCTATGACTGGAACTGAATTGTTGTGGATGATGTTTATATGCAAACTAGTTAAAGTTCCAAAGAGGGCTCCACCAGCAGTTTGTTGAAAAATGCTGTAGAAACATTAGCGTGTCATTTCTTCTCATTGTGGGCAGAGAAATAAAAAACGTGAACGGTCGCACAGTGTGAGATGGAAGAGAGACGGTTTTGTGTTGAGGGCTGGGCTATTGATTAAAGATTTCCTTTTGTCGGCCTTTCCAGTCTCATGACCCTAGCTCTCATCTCTTGGGTGGGGTGGGAGCAGGCTAGCATGACAGATACCCTTAAATTCTCCCCAAGTGTTTGCTTTACAGCAAGGATCAGTGATAATCCTAACATCAGTGCAACTATATATATATATATATATATATATATATATATATATATATATATATATATATATATAAATCATCATATACAGAAGTGGTGTAACGGAATGTTGTTGATCCGTGAGGATCTCCCCCCACGGTTGGCACGCATGTGAACCGTGGATTAATGGCAGAATTTAACCATCGTAGTGATTAAAATTAACTGATCTGTTCCTCAAAACTGGTTACAATCTGAAATGTGAGTTTTGTGATCCATTGCACCCCTAATATACTTAGTATATAGCCTGGAAAAAATGTTCATTAACATGCGTTGCGGACCTGTGGCGTGAATGATAAACAAAGCTCCTCTCCTTGTGTAGCTTTACATGTAGGCTCTTTCATCAGGACCAGGGCCGTAATTGGCTCCATTGTGGTCCAGCGCAGCTCAGCACAGCCTCTAAATGTTGTAACAAGCATTGTTTCAGCCTTTCTTGTACTTTAGTATTTTACAACCAAGTTGTTTTCTGTGTGTTTGTTTCCTGGATAATGTACAGGCAGCCATTAAGCACACAGTTTCTCTCTTAAAATGAACACTCGGCCTCACTGGTTTACAGTGAAATCTAAAGGCTGCCTAATCTATAGCCTTAGTGCTTTACCTGCTTCTGTCCAGGTATAGAAAAAGATTTGGCAGTGGGTAATTCTTTGCTTATATATTGATTAATGAGACACTGAATTGATTAAAAGAAACTTGTCTCAATGCTTTAATCGTATTCCTACTCTGGCATCCGAGCTATTCCCATGTGGGTTGATTTTAGCTGACACATGGACTTGGATGAATCTCCATGCCACAGCGGACAAATCTTTTATTAGTAAGCAGTAGTCTGCTTGAACTCTTACAGGCAGACATGCTTTCCTCTCTTAAATGTCTGGTAAAGGAAAAAGCTCAAAACATATACTGTCTGGTGAAAGCAAAATTGGAATAGACAAATGATGCTTCAGTGCTGGAGGAAAAATGTCTCATTTAACAAGTTGAGTATTTTTGATCCTTTTTAAAGTCCCCCTAAAATTAGAGTGGACTATGAAAATAAAAGCAGAAAACAAGATCCAATTGAAAGAGAGATTGAAGAGTATCTCAGGTGCATGGAGCATGTGAAAAATAAAGACAATGTCTAGAACATAGTTTATTCAGCAGTTGGGTTCAGATCAGACTAGAGGCGGTTTGCAGGCCTGAAAAAACGAGCTGCACCGCATTGCATTTTTTTGTGAAGCCTACAAAGTGAGCACCTTGCTGCACCTTTCACTCTTGTTGTTGCGGAGCAACCGCAGAGTCAGCTGTCAGTCCCTTTTAGCTCGTTAATATTTATTTTTGCTGTCTTCGTAATTACAAATCGACTACTTTTAACAGTATCAATTAGCTAATTTAGCTAAGTTAAACACCACTACAACCAAACAGCTTCAACTCAGGGAAACAACTTAGCCAAAGTCTTTACTACTGGACTAATTTGTCTGCAGTGTTGGTGTTTTTGATCAAATCCTGGTAATGGTATCTAGCAACAGCCACTACGAGGTTATCTTCACTGAGGATTGTTGTTTCCAACTATAAGGTTGTTGTTGTCACCTTAAAAAGCCTGCCTCTCAACTCATTTGTTTTGACAAGGGGAAAAATAGCAATAGCATCTTCTCTGCTCTGAGTTGAATTATTTTCACCTTGGGTTATCCAGGGCACTCCACTTACCAACGCAAGGCTCATAGCGTGCATAACGTGAGTTCCCTAGCAGGTAAAGTAGCAGTAAAAAACTTTACATTCAACACTTTCAACGGTAGATGTGAATCTATAGCATTGTTCGTATACCTTCTTAATTCTGATCGTAAGCTTGGCTGTTCAGTTGACATTCAATTTAGCCAATTAGGGAGTAAAGGCAGTTAACAAGTTAATTGTCTGGGTCACGTCCATGACCGTAGCTCAAGTCAAGTTTACTGAGATACGGTTTATCTGTGGGAAATAGGTGGGGCATGGGCAACCCTTTATTGAGTAGGACAAAGAGAATCCGCTTGGTATAGACTTAATACATGCAAACTGGTCAAATCCAGTCACAAAATAATTTCTTGTGGGTTGCAACGTTATGACCTATAGTATTTTATTTTATTTATTTTTTTCCCCGATTTGAGAGAAAAGTTAGGAGCCTGCAACTTAGCATCCCAGTCTTAGATGTATTCTTCAAATATGACAGTTGTTCAGCTGCTGCATCAAAACCACCACTAATAATGACTAATATTGTGTATTCGGGCTCCATGGACTCCACACCTCTGAAGGTGTCCTGTGGTACATGGCACCAAGACGTTAGCAGCAGATCCTTTAAGTCCTGGAAGTTGACAGGTGGGGCCCCCATGGATCGGGCTTGTTGTTCCAGCACATCCCACTGATGCTCGATCGGATCAGACCCTAACCCTGACTATCCACATGATGTAGAAGAAAATGTGATTCATCAGAACAGGCCACCTTCTTCCATTGCTCCATGGTCCAGTTCTGATGCTCACGTGCCCATTGTAGGCGCTTTCACCAGTGGACATGAGTCAGCATGGACACTTTGACTGGTCTGTGTCTACACAGCACCAGAAAGCTGTGATGCACTGTGTGTTCTGACACCTTTCTATCATAGCAGCGTTAACTTTTTCAGCAATTTGTGCTACAGTAGCTCTTCTGTGGGATCGGACGAGATGGGCTAGCCTTCGCTATCAATGAGCCCATGAGCGACAGGCTCATGGGCGCCCATGCTGACCGGACCACTTTTGGTCGGTACTAACCACTGCATACCAGGAACACCCCACAAGCCCTGCTGTTTTGGAGATGCTCTGACCCAGTCGTCTAGCCATCACAATTTGGTGCTCAGATCCGAACGTTTGCCCATTTATCCTGCTTCCAACACATCAACTTCAAGAACTGACTGTTCACTTGCTGACTAATATATCCCACCCCTTGGCAGGTTCCATTGGAACCGGATGAGCAAAGTCTTCACCTGTCAGAGGTTTTAATGTTGTGGCTGATCGGTGTATATGGACTTCCATAAAGATCTCTGCCAGACAATCAGAAAATATAGACAGTTTCTAAATGCAGGGATTCAAACTTGGCACCTTTCGATGTAATTTGCTTTTATGAATCCAAAATAGGTCATACACGATGATGTGTATTGTGCATTGCAATTTGCCATCCGTTACATATTTGTGCACAATAAAGCTTTAGCTAAAGTCTAGCCATCGAAATCCTGTATTATTATGTCACATTTTGTTGAACAAAATAGAAGTGTATCTCAAATCATACTTTATGTGGAACACGTATGTTAATAAGAGAGGCAATCTTTTCAAATTATGACTATCAAATTAATTGATAGTCATAATTTCACGCCAGTGACAGAAAAATACAGGACAAGGGAGGCCAATTACTTTGCTGTGGTGACGGCACTTGTCGTTAGTTTTGCCTAAAATGTATTTAGTGACAAAACATCGGTTGGCAATAACTTAATTAAAGTATGCAATCTAACTATAAAGTATGTTCATTTTGAAATAAGAAACTACAATTCATTTATCACTTTGCTGTTTATCTTAATATCCATTTATAATCACAATATAAACCACAAGTCAGTCTGATTTGTGGAATGCAAAAAAAACAAAACATACAGAACCTGGAAATACAGTTTTATGTGGGTTGCTAATGGCTATGTAATGGCTCTCTGGAGGGGCTAGAGAGAGCATACATTTTACAAGTGTTCCCTGTAAAATTGACACGGCTTTGTCAGAGATTCTTCGCGACAATGGTCCCATAATAGAGCTGCGGTCTCTCAGTGTTTGCATGAGTTGTGGTTTTGATTGTGTGAAAAACGAGGAGTGATAAAACAATTGTGTTACTTCAAAGGCAGTATTTAAGCATCTTTGGGTACTTGGGAAAAGTGCTTTATAAATTCAATGTATTATTCTCTCCGCACCTCTCCATGCGGCCGCCCCCCGAACCGTCGAACAGCCAAATACGATTTGAGGGACAAAATTCTGAGTCAGGTACAGCCCTATATTTTTCTCCTCGGCATTTTGCCGGCTGAAAGTGCCTGGCGCACAGCAACCGCCGAACCCATGAACGTGAATGAAGAAGCATTGTTGTATTCGGGGCAGCCCAGAAATTTTGTGATCCAAGAAAAAACATTTTGCTGAAGGACGCGGAGTCGAGCGGGGTGCTTTGTGACATCATCATCCAATTTGTTATATAGGTGCAGGGTGTGGCTCTGGGGGGCTTTTGCATGGGGCGAGGTGCCTGGTGCACTGCGGTCTAGACTCCATTGGTGTGTATAAGTTGCTTTGTGCAGGATATTATTTTTATTATTTTATTTTATTTTATATATATATATATCCCCTAAATATATCCTCACCAAAATGGCGGCACTTGCAGATGTGACTGACTTTCATGGACGTCATGGATCCGACGAACCCAAAGACAATCTGAACAAGATGTTTATTCGGGGCAGTTCCAACATGGCGTCATTCGAGTTTCATCCAGATCGGTTCAGTATTGTAGATGGAGTTTGTGATCAACAATCACTACCTCACCAAGATGGTGCCACCATACACAGATGTATAAATCCTTGTGCGCGTGCGCAAGTTGACGGAGTACGCAGATCACATAATAGAACTGCAGTCTACCAGGCTATTACAAATGTGCACTCTGCAATCTGCACATAAAATATACCGGAAGAAATAGCCAGGCTCTCCATGGATCGTTGTCGGCTCCAGCAGGCGGCATTGTCGGCTCCAATCGACCTGCCCGCCAACTGCACTTTCAGAGAGCAATTTGCCCTTGTTTTTTTTCTGATCGCAATTATCCATGTGTGGCAAAGTAAATAATCTGTGCATCCGTGCAAGAGCGGGAACCCGCTTCAGGCTCCGTGGAGCGCGCACACACACACAGGCTGTGTTTTTTTTCTTTTGTTTTGTTCAATTACGAAAAAGTAACTTAATCTAAAATAATAAAAACACACTCTTTTTATTTGTTTCATGCATTTACGCATTTACACCACTTCTCTACACTTGCCTGTTTTACGAGTTATCAGTCTTAAATAAATATAAAACTTAAAATACTTGTTTCACAGTAGCTATTTTTGATATGTTAAAGTGAAAATGTTGAATTGTAAGGAAATTCTTGGGGGTGCTGTGCTGGTGCCAGGGGGGTATGAACTAAGATTTGTACATTTGAGTTTATTTATAGGTTTATATAATACATTATTATTGTGAAGGCAGTTTTCTGTTGATTTACAAAGTGCCATAAAAGATTGTGTTTTCCAAAATGGATTAATAATTGTGATAAATAATCATGATCACAATATTGACTAAAATAATCTTGATTATCATTTTAGCCATAATCATGCAGCCCTACTTCAGAATGATAACCGCCATTATTTGCTGCGTAGGAAAACCACCCACAGATGTAAACACCACCCAATCATAGAATTACACTGTAACCAGGCTGGAACAAATGAAATTCTGCAGGCACAAAGCACATCGGAACAAAGAGCCAAAGCACACTCGTCCATTGAAGTTTAACAAAGGGCCGACTACCCTGGACTTATTGCGGCCTCCAGCTATATTTATTAGCTGCAGGCAGTTTTCAGGGCCCTCCAACACAGAGAGTCAGCGATGTTGCGAACCCACCAGCTTATTGTAAAGAGTGGCAAGATGTAACAAGCTGGGAGCACATGGAAACCTGCCGTGACAGAGGCTCTCCCATGGGTATGTGGGGATTGGTGATTTACCTGAAGCCCGTTGATTGCTCTGACGAGTAACAGGCAAATAGCCGCCCTGAATCCAGACCCAAGACAGGTGTGGCTGCTTAAATTACACCACATGCCCCCAACACCTAACTGTGGCTAGGGAGTATCCCTGGCCGAAAACCTTACCCCCCAACCAAGAAGAAAAAAAACATTGACTCAAATAGCGGACTCTGACTCAGGGTTGCCATACCTAACACAATAAAATGCCTGGACTCTGAAACAGAGTTCCCATACCTTAAATAAACAAAAGTGTCCAACAAAAACAGTCTCCTTTCCAGGAGACCTTGAACCCCGGAGTAGCACGGTTTATGGGCGACCCTCCCCCAGGGCGACGAAACAGACTACCCCCTCCTCTGTTCCGGGTTGTCGGGCCTCAGGCTGCTGTGCTGGCTGGGGGATGTGTAGCTGTGCTTGGCTGTTGCGGGTGCCGCTTGGAGGGGTGGCCTGGCTGCTGGGCTGCTAGATGGTCCTGGTGGTGGCTGCTGGGAGGTGCAGCTAGCCCGCAGGTTGTTACCCATGGTGGCTGCTATGGCTGCTACTCCCCCGGTCCTCCACTGGACATCCTGGGTGCTCCTGCTGCCAGTCAGGAGAGGGCTGGTGCTGTGGCCGCCCGCTGACCTGCTGGTGGCTCCGGTGCGTCTTCGGACGACTCTTCTGTGTCCCTTGACTGTACCGGAGAGTCCCTGTTAGGGTGCCACCGTGGCAGTTCTGCCTAACATGTGCCACCCGAGCGGTGTTTTCAGGGCACTCTGCGTCAGAGATACCGATAGAGGTGCAAACACAGCAGTTTATTGTAGAGAGCGGAAAGATGTAACAAGCCGGGAGCAGATGGAAACTTGTCATGATGGAGGCTCTTCCCGTGTGTGTGTGGGGATGGGTGATTTATCTGTTGCTCGTTTATTGCTCTGAAGAGCAACAGGCGTACAGTCACCCTGATACTGAGCCCAATTACCGAGGCCCAAGACAGGTGTGGCTGCTTAAACCACACTACCACTACACCACAGTCATTTCTTATTCTCAATCATTACTAATACAAAGTGTGTATTTTTCTATAATTCAAAGTCACAAAGAGTGGAGGATCCACTGAAACTAGAATGGACTGGCTCTGTTATGAATGCCAGATAATGTAAAGCCTAGTCAGAGACAACAAATGTTACTATAAATCTCAAATATCTTTCTTGTTATTTTCCCTTGTGTGTAGCCATATATAGTTATATCTAGATTCAGATGAATAGAAAACCTACAATGTGCTTTTGCTGCTTATTTGATTCTACCTTAGTCTTAGTCTTGATGTCCTCTGAGGGTGTAAGGAGCAAGTCATCAGAACACACATTGTGTAGTGAGAAGTATCCAAGATATGCCACTGGCTTATGATATATCTGAATCAATATGCAATGTAAAACCCCCATCTCCTCTCTGGTAGAAGACGTGTGGTCCCTAAAGGTATAAAGGAACATAAATGTAGTCAGATTCCTATTAAGAGCTATTTTTACAAACATCAACTGTATCATCTCTGTCATTCATTTGAAAGCATTTTTTTTCTTCTTCCGTCTTTCACATGGCACGTCTCTGATCATTCAGCTGTATCAGATTTCCCAGATCTGATACATCAGTGACACCACTTTGGTGTACCTAGTAGCAGATGTTGCATGTGATTGTTAATTGGGCGCAGCAAATGATTACAGATACCTGTTCAGCTCATATAAAAAGGAGGTTACACAGGCGGAATTACAGGTACAGATGGATTCAGCAAATGCTACAGAACTACAAACCTATTCCTGCGTTCCTCTGGGAGTGATACTGGGGCATTGCTCTGCAGCAACAGTCCGTGATGTTCCACCTCGCACATTACGCTCTGAGGTTGCTAGCCAGGCCTTTCTCTATGGGCCAATTCTATTCATTTCCATTTATTTTTCCATATGTGGGAGCATTATAGCACAGTGCTGTTGCAGGGATGTGCAGTGAGCTGTGAATGCTCTTGTAATGTGGACAGCATCAACAGCATTTTTCAATTATATGTGAAGATTCTATAGAATTGTTTTGCTTTGGTCAGACATATTCCGTTCTTAACATCTGATCTAGACTATTTAAACTCGTCAGTAGCTTCCTCCCTTCACAATCACCATCCACATGCATATTTCTCATCACTGGTGCCTTATGCCTGAAAGCCACATACACTCACTTAGCACTTTATTAGGAACACCTATACACCTACTTCTTCATGCAATTATCTAATCAGCCAATTGTGTGACAGCAGTGCAATGCATAAAATCATGCAGATACGGGTTGGCAGCTTCAGTTAATGTTCACATCAACCATAAGAATGGGGAAAAAATGTGATCTCAGTGTTTTTGACCGTGTCATGATTGTTGATGCAAGACGGCTGGGCTTGAGTATTTCTGTAACTGCTGATCTCCTGGAATTTTCACACAAAACAGTCTCTAGAGATTATTCAGAATGCTGCGAAAAACAAAAAAACATCTAGTGAACGGCAGTTCTGCAAAGGGTAACGCCTTGTTGATGAGAGAGGTCAACGGAGAATGGCTAGACTGGTTCGAGCTGACAGAAAGGCAACAGTAACTCAGATAACCACTCTGTACAATTGTGGTAAGCAGAAAGACATCTCAGAATGCACAACACGTCAAACCTTCAGGCACAGACCAACAAGTTGAGCTTCGCTGCCCCTAGTCAGTGACAACACCAGGAGCTGCGACTGATCGTGGCTGTTGGACCTTTTTCCCATGGGTGTCGTGGCATGGCAAACACTGGTGTAGCTCCCCACCTTACATTTGGGTCTGTTCTATTTCGCTTTGCCAGAGCCCCAAAAATATATGGTTGCTTCGAAAGTGTTTTTTGCTTTTGTAATGTTATGCGCAATGGCTGTGCCCCACCCTGCCCGACACCTCTGTGAAAATGGTCCATTCTAATGATAAGGTGCTTGCTTTAAGTATCCTCATTTTGTATGTAAATTGCAAAAGCTGTGGACACATAGCCGTACACTTTCTAACAAGCATGTATTTATGTTGTGATGAAAAAAAGAATCAGCACAAAGACAGCGTTAGTTTTGTCCATAATATTATAAAGCCAGTGTCTCCTTTTTTCCTCTCCAAACAAATATAATCTGCAGATACCTCACTCTTGAATTACCATAGTCATATTTGAATAGGATGAAGAGAGGATAATACAAAGAACAGTTGCATATAACTGTGCACAATGTGCTCCAAGCCATGGCGATACTTTTAATGCTTGTGAACTATTTGTGAAACATATCTGAAACATATCAGCCAGGTAACAAGCATTAAGATCTTGGTGGTGGGTGTTACGACAAAATAATTATTTCCCCTAAATAATATACAAAGTCATGATATGCATTATGTTCCCATACATAACAAAAATCACTAAGGGGTATTTATTTAGTGTGAATAATGAGTTGATGCAGTCTAAACAAATCAGTGAAATATTTGCAATAATATGATGACAAAAAAATATTTGTCTAACAACAATAGTGCTAACAATGGCTCTATCATGAGGCTAAATGTATTGTTCTTGTTAAGTTAGAGTATCCTAGACTGATGTAGAAATGGATGCAAGTCAACAAGGTAAGATATATGTGCTGATTATTTTGTTCTGCTTTTACTGTCGTTTTAGATGAACATGGACATTTGAAAATATACCTGCCCAAAAAGCTGCTTGAATGTCTACCAAAATGCTCTTCGCTCCCAAAGGAGAGACACCGCTGGAACACTAATGAGGTAAGGCCACCTCTCCTTATCCCATAACTTTCTTCTCAATCCATCACGTTTCCCGAGCAGCCAGCCATGACACAGATTGATCTTTCAGGTGTTTTTTTTTCCTAAGCAGACAGATTTCTAAGCAATGAGAACATTCTCTTCTATGAATCCTTAAGAATGGGCTCCTATTTCATGGCTATTCTATAGCTTTGATTGTCACTTGACCACAGAGTGTTGGCTTCAGTAAACATATTACAGTGCAGGGTTGTACAATCTTACCAGTACCACATTGTGACAGTACCACACATTGTTAGTTCGGTTGCTTCTTCATTTATTGATTCATTTAATTTAAAATGGTGTAATTTTTGTCCTGCTTTACAAATGCACATCGCTGTCATCGATATTGACAAAATCAATATTAACAATATCACATTATTCTTTTATACAAATACCTCAATATTTCTGGGATGACTACTGGTTCTTTCATAAGATATTTACACACAAGAAATATTTGAGAAACAGTCGTTAGTAATGTGGTTATTATGACAAACAGGTAGAGGCATTGATTAGAGCAGCTGGAACAGTCTTATGAAGTCTAGAAAATGTCATTACTTTACTGTAATGCAACCTTGAAAGCAGCACTATGTAACTTTTTGGTATTTGGGATATGGTCCCCTACAGTTTCTGAGTGCAGTTGCATTTTTACACCATTGTCGTAAAACTCTGGTGTTCGAAAATAATTTCTTTTACCGGACAAATTTGAGCCTTATCAATCATGTTTCAATAACAGTCTGTTACAAACACAGATATAATGAACACTTAGGTTACAGCGGCCAGCGTGCGGGTGCCGGGCGCACCACGGGCCCGTCTCAACCGCGCCGTCGGGGAAGTGGAGTGACTACGTTTTGTATGAGCATTATTACCGGACATTTTGACCGGCAAGTTTATAACTTATCTTTTTTTTATTCCAAGTCAATTTTACCGGGCAAAAAAACTGTAATTACCGGAGCCAAACATCAAGGAAGGGAATTAGAGCTGTAAAGCGTGACACACTTTTCCCGCTGTTTCGTACCCGAACACAGAAGATACATAGTTTAAGAACAGGCGTTCAGGGGGTTGGTGAGAATGAAAATGGTGCTATTCTCCATATTACAAGTCAGTGTACCATCAAAATGATTCTGAAGCTGTTTTTTTAAGGTATAAAAGTTACTTAGTGTTGCTTTAACACCATTGTAACATGATATTACAGTAACCAAAATCCCAGGCAATGTCTCACTTTTCAATATTAATTTTATATTGATATATTGCCCAGCTCTAATGTGTTCATATTTTCAACGACAGATCTAGGTTTGATTGAACTGATTCTGCACTGCTGTGACTGATTCATCACAACATGGAGTGCACTCATATTGGGCTCCACATGGATAGCCTGACATTTCATCGCGCCGTGATCTCTAGCGAAAGAAGACAGACAAAATCAATTAAAATTAATTAAAATGAAAGACAAAATAAAATAAAATAAGCCACATAAAATACGCCAGCTATAAAATCACTGAGTTCCATTGTGTGTTTTTGGCCTCCTCACACACTGATTCTCGCATGACTTCATGGCTGCTGGATTCAGAGAGCATTTTATTATCATAAGCAGCTTTTAATGTTGGACATATAAAAGCCTGCTGTTGTCTCAAACTGTACTTTGTTATCAGCAACATGTTTTATTGGAAAGGAAAATGGAAAAGGTGTTGATTGCGTTATTGAAGCTTGTGTGAGAAGAAAACACAATCTTTTTTTTGTCCTTTCTAGTGGCCTACCGGCGGCGTCCTTTATGACACTTTTACTTCATTTAATAGAAGTTAAAAAGTGTTTTGGTGCTAAGTGTAATTTGTTGCTCAAAACATGCTCTGCACATAATTATAGTCACACATAATACACATAACACTTAGTACACATACTTTTCAATATAGCTGCAAGCTATATTTGGGGTTCAAGGCCAAGTGGACTATTAAGGTGAGGCAAGAAGTGTTTATAGCTAACACCTGCATAAAATAAATCTAACAAGTTTTATAACGATTGGGCACGTATACACCCCTTTGGTAGGTATCTTTAACTCACTTAACGGCCTACTCGTTTAGCGACCGCTCTGACTGACTACCAGCTCTCCGACCAGTCGGTATTGTACAATACTGCTGCGTGCGCGGCGTCAAGCATCTCATTGCGCATCACCATTCTCAGTCTCAGTCTCGTTCAGACTGTCAGTATTCACTACGCTAGCGTTCACAACCGCCACGCCCCCTTACGGTGAAATAACACGGGTCCTCGCTTATTGACCAATTCGCTTGATGACAAATTCTCTTAATGACCTGGTCCTAGGAATGGAACTTGGTCATTAAGTGAGGACTACCTGTATACACTGATCAGCCACAACATTAAACCACTGACAGGTGAAGTGAATAACATTGCTCATCTGGTTCCAATGGCACCTGTCAAGGGGTGGGATATATTAGGCGGCAAGTGAGCAGTCAGTTCTTGAAGTTGATGTGTTGGAAGCAGGAAAAATGGGCAAGCATAAGGATCTGAGTGACTCTAACAAGGGCTAAACTGTGATGGCTAGACGACTGGCTCAGAGCATCTCCAAAACAGCAGGTCTTATGGGGTGTTCCCAGTATGCAGTGGTTAGTACCTACCAAAAGTGGTCCAAGGAAGGACAACTAGCAAACCAGCGAGGGGGTCAGGGGCGCCCATCTAGCACGTCTAGCTATGCTGACCCTGTCCACCACCCAAAGCGCCTACAATGGGCATGTGAGCGTCAGAACTGGACCATGGAGCAATGGACGAAGGTGGCCTGGTCTGATCAATCACATTTTCTTGTACATCATGTGGATGGCCGAGGCTAGGTTCCGATCCATGGAGACCCCACCTTGCATGTCACAGGACTTCAAGGATCTGTTGCTAACGTCTTGGTGCCATGTACCACTAGACACCTTTAGAGGTCTTGCTTTGGCAGCATGAGGGGAATCTACACAATATTAGTGGTTATTAATGGTGGTTTTAATGTTGTGGCTCATCGGTGTGACAAATACAAAATGCTCATTCTCAGTTACTCATATTGATTTTTTCACTTGCAATAACCATGTTGTTAAAATCACTGATTTTTATTTAAATATTCAGGAGTTGATTTATTAATTTATTTGCATTGGTGTTCCCTACTGTGCATATATTATACATATCCTACACACAAGTTACGTTTCACATATTCACTCTGTTTTCATGTTAAGGTGTTAAAGTTCTGAAATTTGGACAAGCCAATGTATGTAACTCTGATATTCAATACAGATATAAAAAAACTTAGTCTAATAATTATAGAAAAAAATAAAAATACTCAGTGAAGACCTGATACGACAACATATTTTGCTCATATAAATATAGAAATATGCAGTTATTCAAAAGTCAAAATTTCCAGACAGCAGATAGTGTTGGAAAGACACATTGTTTGGCTCTGAACTATAGAATGTTGGAAAAGACTTAAAGTTGAAGGTTATGTTTTTTATGTTTAGTTGTTATGGTCTCCCTTTGCATGTCCTGTCTGTGTTAGGCTTTTCAAGATAGAAAAAGGAATTTATTCATATCCCTGTTTCTATAAACATACCGGAATAAGGAAGTAGGCCAAGTGACAATAAGCAACACACACATGTATACTGTATGTCTCCATCTGCCTCTTACATGCTCTCTAGCCCTTGTCTAGTTATTAAAAATGTAGAACATGAGTGTGTTTCTAATTGGCTGTTGTTGTAACTTGTTTGCCCTGTCTGACCTGCATTGTGCTGCTAGCAGTCTAAATTAATTAACATGTTTTGAAAATTGATCTCAAAATGTAAGCCTAAGCACTTGTTTGGCACAAATGCTGTCGTTACAGCTGATGTCTTCTCATTTAAAACCCAAACTAAAATAGGTCTAAATAGTTCACAAAAGCATGATGGTTTGTTACTTATGTGTGTTGGTCTGAATATTTGGTGGGTTGTAAGTTTTGTTCAAAATCGTGTTAAAGCAGCATTCTGAGGCCAGAGTCTTTATGCATTCCAAAAGTGCTTTCCAGGGTGAAGGAAAGCAAAGCAACCTTTCCTAAAATCAAGGACATTTCTCTTTTATGCACGCCATGCAGACCAGGGTGTCTGTGCCTCATTGGTGGCAGACAGGCAGGGAGGGATCAGAGAGTCTCTTGTCAGCGCGATTGTGTGACTCTTAGTGAAAGTGACACCTCATCAATTCTGTGCATATTTCTGGAGCGGGTTCAGCATGCTTAATGCAAACTTGTTGTTCTCCCGCGCTGTACATTGAAAGCATCTCAGTATTTGGCTAAGTAAGGGCTGCTGAAGACTGTAGTAAAAATGAAATTGATCGTGTGACTCGCAGCAAATTATTTTTTCTCGCTGAACAGTTTGTCTCAGCTCCCAACACAACTTGTGGAGATCTTCTTACTGCCTGTCTGGAAGGTGCTCCAAGCTAAGGGTTGTTGGCTCAACTAGTTGCTGCGGGCCAATGTCTGCCTCGTCGTCCTCTTCCTCCACTTGCTGCACAAGCATAACCTCTGCCAGTTGGGTCTCCCCCTCCTTCCACTCCTTCTGCAGTTTGAGATGGTAGACCTGCTTGATTTTTCCCTTGTCAGGGTGGAGCACTTCATAGGTCACTGACCACATCTTCCTCAGTACCTGGTAGGGCCCCTGCCACTTAGCAAGCAGCTTGTTGTACTGGAAGGAAGGAAAATTGGCACTTTTTGTCCCACTTCTAGCTCTCTTTGGCAAGCTCTCTTGTTGTACCATTGCTTCTGGTCCCTTTGAGCTTGCTCCAGGTTCACTTGGGCCTCCTCGCGGTACTTCTTCAGATGGTCCCTCATCTGCGGTATAAAGGAGACTCTCAGGAGTGGGCAATTTTGGTTTCTCCCGTTCCTTTCTTAGCAGATCCAGGGGTCCTCGTACTGGCCAGCCATATAGAGGAGCTCAAATGGAGAGAATGTGGAGTTTTGCCGTGTGCTGTGATTTGGCATTGTGAACATGTTTGGCAGAATTGTTTCACATCTTTTTACATGGTAGGCCAGTAGAACCTTCCTGCCACCCTCCTGTATGTTTTCTGTAAGCCTAAGTATACAGCTAATGGGATTGTGTGTGCAAGGTGCAACACCAGTGACCTACAAGTGCTGGGTATAACCAATCGTCCTTCTGCTTCTTTTCTCACATACAAAACCTCTTCCTCCACTACATACTATACAGCCTTCTCATAATATTTAGACCGACTTGGGTCAGCCATTTGCAATTGGCTGATGTCATTAGATAGTTCCCAATATAAACTCTGCGGTTCAGGGACTGGAAGTTCCAAATCTGCAGCCCCCTGCTGCTTCCCTATAGATGTTGTTGTCATGATTTTTTTTGGGCCTTTGGAACCACTCTCACACAGACCATAGTCCAGGCTGGCTTTAACCTGTGATCTGGTTACCACTGCACACAGTTTTACAGTTAATCTTTTTTGTTCAATCAAGTCATACAATAGGGGCATATTTCGCCCCAAAATGCAATGAACTGGCATGTGCTCCCATTTCCAGGAATGCCTCGCAATCTGGTCCGCATGGAGGTGTCTCCTGCAACCTCCCAATTTGTCCTGCAAGACAAAATAACACAAAAGAAAACTCCCAGCCGAGTCTGACTAATCAACGCTAATAAGGCTGATCAGGTGGACCCGGTATAACTGAACTACCGTGGTAAGAAGCCAGCACCGTCACCTGCAGACCGTGGCTTAACCACACCCCCTTGGCTGCCACATACCACCAACTGATTTGGTCCAGGGAGCCGTCCGGCCGGCCGAATCTGGTGTGGGTCCTGGGTCGGTCGTGGCATGCTCTGGCACCTCCCAGCGGCGGTGGTGACGCAGCGGTGGTGGCGGCTCCGGGTGCCGGGCCATTGCAGGTGGTGCAGGGCTGGGTTGGACCTGGTCCTCCCGGGAGAGGGAGAAGAGGGAGACCCAGGGCCAGGGGCCAGGAGCTTTGCTGGCCGCCGCGGGTCTGCCCTGTCATCACGGGAGCTCATGTCGGCAATTAAGCGGTCCAGCTGGCAGTGGAGGATGTCGCGCTCCTCCTTGAGCTCGGTGGTACGATTCGTCTCCAGCTCTCCTTCCATGCTCCCTGTTCAGGCACCACTGTGGCACACGCCCACCTGTGTGCCGCTTTCAGGGCCCTCTGACACAGAGACACAGGCAGAGATGTTTTAAACACACCAGTTTATTGTAGAGAGTGACAAGATGTAACAAGCCGAGAGCAGATGGACACATGTCAGAGGCAATTACCTAGAGCCAAGACAGGTGTGGCTGCTTAAACCACACCATACCCACATCCCTGCTAAATTTATAATAAACTGTTTAAAATGCAATCATGGTTTGTTGCTGGATCATATATTGTTTAAAGTGACGCTATCGTTTTCCCGAACTTAATTGTGTGCACCAAATTATGTTGGTTAGAACGACGTGCCTGTTTGTGTGTCCGGTTTAGGTGTGCACGGTTGAAAATGGCGTGCTCAGTTTGTGGTAGGGAGATCCGCCACAGTCCCCTAGCATTCACTTAAAAAGTGTTGAACCGGCACATTTGACAAAATCGGTTTTATTTATTTATATTACAAACGCTAAAGGAAGTAGGTTTAGTATCACCGTTCCCCCATCAAGCCTTCGCACAGGTTTGACAATATTTTCTTCAATTTTGACACCGATTTTTGCCAGCTTCTTTCATGAAGTAGGACACCTTTATTTCCCTTCAGGCACTAAAGACGGAGGCTACACTTTGCCTTTTGGAATCTGTAAGTGCCGTCGGATGGTTGGAGTTGCAGTGATGCAACTCGGGTGGCAGGGTGAATCTAATGCAAAACTATTCATTTCTATCTCGTTCTCCTGATTCCCCTGTGTACGTTTATGAGACGAAGGTGTACTGGAATACATTTCAAGCATTTACTGGAAAATTAGATAAACCAATCTGATCAAAATTCAAGAGGGGAAGCAGAAGCAGAGAATGGGTATGGTGTCACACTGACTCCTGAGCAGCCTGTGAGGAAGGGATGTGCTATCAGCCTTTAAATTGGCGAAGGGAGATCAAGAAAAATATCTGCCGCTGCTCGACTATTAGTAAACATGACCGCGGCAAAGTGAAAACTGCAAACTGTCTCCCATGTCCCAAATTAATGTATTTTATTTTTCTGTAAGCAATGCACTTAATGCTCCACATTGTTGCACAAGAAAATAGAAGCATCTGCAAAGTCTATTCACTGTGTTTGTTCCGTGGCTCTTGGAGCCCACTTTGTCCCCTGGGCACTCTGAGATGAGCCACAGAGGAGCAAATCCCCCCCAGAATTCCTCTCAGGTCCGCAACCAACTGCTATTGTTTGTTGGGTGCTCCAGCAAGATGACCTCTATTTTACCAGACATTTCTGTTGAGATTAGAATCTTTTTAAAGAAGGACAGCTCACACGGGAGGGGCTTTAGGCTTATATCCTTTCAAGATCAAACCAGTCTGATGTTTGGTTACCCTGGCTTGAAAGTTGTAGAGCTTCAAATGTGCTGGAGAATTGTGCTGCTGCTGACCAGTGATTTTTTGAACAGATTCTTGCTCAGTCGTATACCTCTACAGTTTTTTGCACTTTAGGACCATAGCATTGGTGCACATTGGCAGCTCAATACAAGATACAAATTAAAATGTATTTAATTGAATATAAAGCAGAAACAATTTATTTTAGCTATCTATGATTTATGTTTCTTATCAAAGATTTGCTTCTAAAGTACTTGCTAAAGGGTGCAGAGTTTTCTTTTATTCTTTCGTTTCATGAAAAAACATGATAGATTATCCACCAGCCATAGACACAGAAGCATGCAATCAACCTGTTTGCAAAAGCATTGATATTGAGTGATTATTAAACACATGCAAACTAGGGATGCTAAAATCTGTAGAATAATCGACCAAGGGTCGAAGGTAAAAAGTAAAATCTAAAATGTTTTTTTTTTTTTAATGTTATACAAACGTTACTGTTTATAGCCTATTCAAAACGTTCAATGTAAAATAAAAAAAAACAATGGTACTGTTTTCCAAATGGTAGAGGGAGAAGAGTGCGTGTGCATGTGGCGGTGTGGGCGAGGAAGCCGAGCGTGCGTGTGCGGGTGGTGGTGTGCGCTGCAGGAGTTTTGCTTTCTCAGAATTCTTTCTAAGAATTCGCGAGGCGGGGCCTTATCATAGAGATTTGTTTTTGTGCCTGGGATGTAAACTGCCTCCTGCCCTGTCCCATAATGCACGCACATCACATATACTGTATGAGGTTTCATTTCAGACGCTGCTTTGTCATCATCTCACTCTGTCACACTGCCATCACGTGTGGGTAAAACCACGCAGTTCTCTAGCGTTTTTATTGCTGAATATCTAATTCATTATGATTAATTGATGTATTTATTTTAGCCTACATTCGCAAATGCATCCAAATAAATGCATTTGCGACATCCTCCTGCACCTAACAACGACGACTAATCGGTTAATGCTTCCGACGCATCGACTAGCAAAAAACTGTGTCGTTAACATCCCTAATGCCAACATAGAATACTCGCTATGTAAGGAGAAGACCTGAGATTCTGAGTCAGCCGGCCTTGAAAAGCAGTGGCAGGAGAGTACAACACGAAGCCCCGGCAGACAGGGGACAAGGGTCCTAAGCTGGTGTGACACCCTTAGCCCTTAATGAATGGTACAGAACTCTCAGTACTGTGAGCTCCCCTCAGCTTAGAGGGGCTGCTTCTCAACTGGTGCCGAACCAAGAGAGACAAGAGAGCATCAGCTAAGGCCTCCAGTAGCCTGCTACACATTTAATGCCCCTGTCGGCAGGAATAATCCTCTCTGCCTTGTGCCACTGCTGCCATTGGCACAGCGTGGTGCCCACATGCAATATGCCATCACTCAGGACAGAGCAGCAGTGCCTCAGTGGATACTCTCACTGTATTTGAGCAGCACAGGCGGTGAAGTAACCAGTGCCATCAGTCAGAAAGCACTGTTAATGAATTACAGTGCATAGGAGTGAAGAGAGTAGTAATCTGAAGACAGCCAGTGACATTATAAGGGGCTATAATGATGGGGACAATTGGATACACTGGTGTAATCATTCCCTCCTTATCTCTGACTGAAACATAATTTGAGTTAACCCTCTCTCACCTCCTGCTGCTAGGACTGCACAATACCGATTTTCAAAGTCCGCTGGATGGGATGGCTTAAATTTGGACATTGTTTGAATGTTTTATTTCCAGTCTGTATTTTTTCCTTTTGTAACAGAAATGATTTTTTTTAGTTTTGGTTTTTTTTAACTCAAAGTAATTATGAAAGGCCTACATGAATCAAGGCTCAGGCTCCCGATATTTTTTCAAAAGCGCCGTCATTACAAAAGTAGGTCTACATCCAGAAAGAAATATATATAAATAATATTGGTTAATACATTTATGATTTTAAATGTCAGCGGATGCTTGCTGTAAGTAGTCCATTTACATGATGTGTTTGTATCCTTCACAAGGATATGCTCTTTCCCGGTGCAACCTTAAGACTGTAGCTCAGAGCTCCTGATGCGAAGGCTGCAGAATCCCCCTCAGAATATTTCGACCTCATTAGAACACTGGCTGGATTAAGACTTTCTCTTATGGATTAGGATGCGTTTTATTGGGGTGATTGGGCTGCCACCGTCAAACATAAAAGGTGTTTGTCACATTTTGATGTGTTTTTGACACTGCACAAATACATTTTGTGTCAATGCTGTTTTCATGGATGTCAGCGCCGAGAGAATTCACCCAATCGAACACAAGGTCATGCCTGATTAAATGCTTATCTTCATTTGAGCTCCTAACCCAGTACAGCCCTCTCTGTGGAGCGTAATTAAAACGACTCCCTCCAATTGCAAATGTTTACGGAAATGTTCATTAGCTCCTCTGGGGCAATCAGTGAAAATGAAAGGTCATGTTTGTCTGTCAGTTTGTTTGATTGTTGTTTTTTTTCCCTTTAGTAGGTTTAATGTTTCCACAGCAACAGGTGTGCGGGCATATTGCGAATAGGTACAGTTAGCACAAGGCTACACAATATAGTATAGTGGTTGATAATACTTGAAATTTCCGAGGGGAGATAAAGAGGAAATAGCATTTTAATTATGTTATTTTTGCCAAGGTTGTAACTTAATTTATACTAGCTCTTTATTCAGCTACTCCATTACAGTTTATATAGATGGCAAAATCTCAGTCCAATTTACTCTGTTTTCTTAAAGATCACCCTTATTAGGCTACAGTCCTTCAGTTAGACAAACCATCAAATGTATTTATTGTAATGTTTGTAATTGAAGGACCCGGGCTGATTTACCCTGGGTTATTTTGTGAAATCATGTAGTTTCGGAATCATGCTGTCCACAAAGGTACCTTTTTATCATCACATTTGGCTGGGGAAATTAGAAAATGGGGAGATAAAGAATTGGCTGAATTTCTTTGGTTGACTGGCTTCATAGTATCTTCCTCTAAGTTTGATAGCTTTTCTGATTGCTAGTGTTGTTGCTTGCTGTGAAGTGCCGATTGTAAGGCTGTGGCGTAGCGAGGCAGTTGTAATAAGAACCCACCAGCTGGGTCATTTAGGGGGTCCTGCACACTACAGGGACCTTTTGCTTTTTCCCCTGGATGTGCACATCAAGGCAGGGGTCGTCAGTATCAGTATGTCCTCAGTATGAAGGCAGGGCTGACCTCTATTGTAGAAAATACAGGTCACTCCATTTCCTGTGGGAAGCCTCTAAATTGAACCCAGCTTGCGTCTTCGATTTCCTCCCAACTCTTGCTCCCACCAGCGTCCCTCCTTTACTCTTATCTTCTGTCTCTTCCTGTTTTCCCTCATGTGTTCAGTGAGCCGCAAAGCTATTCAGGTGTAGACGAATAGATTTCTACCTTTTTGCACCAAATTGCTGGGTCAGGGATTTCTTTGTGGAACAATTTGTAATGGACTTAAACTTTATTTACTAGATAAAGGAAAAGCAGTTACACGTTTCTGAGTTTATTGATGTGCCGTACTGTTTAATGGTTTCACATGAGTGTTAGAAGAAAATGAGTGTCAATTTTCTTTGTGTTTTGTGTATGTGTAACATTTATATATTTTTCATTGGCGATCCAAAAAAATAACAGTTGTTTTTGAACCATTTGAACATGACCTAAACCTTCTTTCATAGCTCTTGTACACTGGCCAAAAACATGCATTAGGAAGAACCGATCATGATTTTTCATGGCCGATTCCGATTGCCGTTCTTTTTTTTACAAGCAAATGGGCCGTTTCTTTCCCCTTTTTCTAAGCAACAGACAAGAAAGAAAGAATACATAAACAAGATGTTGATTTTCTCTTTAACCGCACCAGGTGGAAGGGCAATGACACCAAAATGTCTATAAATTGTTTGTGCATTTTTTAGAGAAATCTTGCGCTCATACGTCCATATACATCGTCCTTGTCCGCTCTCCTGTGTCCCGGCGCAGTGACGCCACTGGTCCGCCACGACAAGTGCTGTGCTCCGTAGTGCTCTGAGGACTTCTGCTATATTTGGTGAAGTTGTATGGCTTAAACTACTTTAGATTCACTCACAGTTTTTTATTACAAATCATAGCTTCAAAAGTTAAATATACATTAGCTTTCGATTCCGCTTGAATCTACTTTTTTAACTACTTGTTCGTATTCGGCGCTCCCAAGCGTGGGTTGGTGAAATGTGGGTTTGTGAGGCCCTTTGAGACTGTATTGTGATTAAGGGCTATAGAAATAAAGTTGATTCGACTTGACTGATGGAGAAAAAACGTCAGAAAAGAAAACAAAAAAATAAAACCGGCCAAAATAATCTGATTGATGGCCCGGTCGACCGGTGCATCTCTAGTTATCATTTAGTTGTGCATTTTAGGATAGTCTTGTTTGTTTTGTAACTTCTTGGCTCAGTATTTATTAATCTATAGTACAAGTTCCCATTTTGTATTTCGCCGAGTTCAAACAACACTGCTGGCCAGCATTGGAACACCATGTATCTTTTTTTATTCCTGTTAAGAGAGCATGAGCACGAGAAAGACTGAGAGAGTCTGAGAGGGAGGCTACTTCGACAATTCCCCAGAGCAAAAGGTCTTTTTTTAGTTTATCAAAGGAAAACATTTCCACACTACAAAATGTAACATGAAAAGGGGATGCAGTCGAGGCCGGAAGATGCTTCATGTGGTTCCGGATGGAGGAGGCCGGGCTGAGTTATAGTGGATGTTTCACAGACGTTCTCCAGGAAATCCCTTTGACGCCTTCCTTCAGCTCAGTAGGAGGCCTCAGCGTTGGGTAATCAGTGGAATGCTGCTTAGGTTCTTTCTCTTCACGGGCATCCTTCCTGTGCGCCGCGCAATTTCTCCCTCTATTCCATCTATCTCCTCCTCACTCCCTGTTTCCCGGCCTTTCTTGTTGTGTGTTAGTCTTTGATCTCTAAAGGTCCTTGAAAATGAGAAGCCCGTAACAACAGCAGGCTGGGATTCTCTTTGGGCCTGCTTGGATCCCTGCCCGTCATGCCCCTTTCTGTCTGATGGACAGCATCGGCCGTGGCAGTGCCTCTGTAGCGCTGCCGCACCGGCGTGTTAAGATGTGGCCTGATATCGTCAAAAGAAGAAAGAGAGAGCTTAGGCTAAACATTGACCATGTTTATTCATGGTAGGAGTGGCATTTATCTTGCATTTATTAATCCATTTATGTCTCCAACAATAATGTATTCAGCAAAGAGGTGCTGTAGCTGATAATTGGAATTCTCTGATGATTGGGGGAAAACTCTGTCTCATTGATCCCTGTTCATTTTTTTTGGCATTCACACTGCATGAGTTGAGAATTCATCAAATTTGCAGACCGAGAACCTGCACATTTGGCAGGCTGACAAGATGTCCAACTGGCTAGGCTGTCATTTCCTCCTTAATATAACCTGGCTATTCTTTCAAAAATATTATCATCACACATATCTTGTTAGTTTGACTTCAATGTACTTTCTTAAAAATAAGCCTCAAATAAGTGATCTACCAGGTTATATAAAAGGTTATAGAAAATAGATGTTTTTCTGAAGAGTAGAATGTTATTTTCAAATGTTAAGAGTCCTCTATATGCAGGGTGCTAAAACTACACTTTCTATGTACTGTAGTTTATACGTATAAAGACATTGTACCCTGTTCCAGACCAACGCTTTTTACATTACCATACAGTCAACTTTTTAAGAACAAGTTGGATGCACGGATTTCTTATGTTGCAACAAAATGAAAAAAAGATAGACTCTACTTTTATAGTCATTGCTTGTAAAACATAAATATATTTAATTGCAGTGGAAGGAGACAGCTTTTGGATTTGATGTTATGGTTAAAGCACCCAGAACTTTATTATGGATTGCCCACCAAGAGGCACAAGGTCTATAGGAATATATGGCTGACCTTTTTTTTTTTTTTTTTTTTTGCACTGCGCTATCAAAGGTTATCCACATTAAGTTAATTGTTTTTCCATTGTCAAAGCAGCCTGTTTAGGCACCTCAGAGGATCCGGGTCCAGCAGGATTCAGATGTTCTCTTGGATGGTTGTCCTTGGGCCTTTGTTCATCCGTGCTACATGAGAAGTCCCCTTTCTCTGCTAGATGTTTACACATCAATAAAACTGGCTGAATTTCAAAATAAGCTGACAAGGACATAATGATCTATCCCGTAGGTCCCAGATCTGGGACCAAACAGGTTCTTAGAACCTTTTAAGCACTGATGAAATTGCAGAATAAGGAAGCTCTCTGAAGGTTTTTGTTCTGAAGTTTGTTTTTAAGTGATAGGTCATTTATTCTGTGTCAATAATCCAGTCATCTTTATAAGTAGCTAGTTGGACAGGAAAGACAGAATCCACCTTGCCCAACTCCTCTGCTTTGTAGTGGCTACCTGAGTGGCTTTGAGTTATCTTGCCTACAGCAATCTCATACAGCCTGCCAAGAATTTTTCTTTTATACTAACCCCTTAATTAACTGGTTTAGGGGAAATGTTTGTGGCGTATGATTAATCTTACTTAAACTTTGAAGAAATTGTACAGAGCAATAATGAATGACAGCAGAGTGGGAAACATAAATGATTTGCAGATTTCCTTTGGCACCGTCCCCACCTTACATTAACTACAAAACCATTTTCTACCTTCTATGAAAGATCTGTAGAGCTCATTTTGAAGAGTTTGCCGGAGGATGACTACGTTTATGGAGATGCTGCGGCGGTACTGACTGCCAGCTGTTCAGTAACACTTACCAAGAGGAGCGGCGTGGAACGTCCTGTCTACTGTCACTTCTGTGCCGCAACATGCTTTCATGGCAAAATAGGTTGAAACAGTATGGAGGCATGCCATAGGTTCCTAAAAAATCGAAATGCCTTCAAAACATTTTGAATTTCAAGTTTCATGTTTTGTTTATTGGGCACTTTTTTTTAAACCAGTGATATAACAAGGTTGAATCTTTTTCTTTATTTTAGCATTAAGTTTGACACTTTTTATGAGGTTTCACGTCCATGTGTATATAATGCCTATACTTATGATAATTTCCTCATGAAAATCATTACATTCATACTATATTCATACTGCACTTTCCACTGCTGATATGAAGCTAGTTTAATCCCCTGTTATTCAAAGCTTGTAATGCACTGAGCCTGAAACTCATTCAATTGAATGTACATTACAGATGGTCAGTGTGTCCAACACAGCACTCTGATTAGTGCGTGCTGAGCTATGCTGTGCTACAACTAGGCTTGACCAGTGATAAGTTAACGCTGTGACTTGGAACAGTATTACAGTATAGTGCCTTTTTTAAGTATTGGATATTCCACCTTATCTCACACTCTCAAAATGGAAACCCCTCCCGCTTTGGAGACAGAGAAATGCCAACGTGGGGCTGTGGGTTTCAGGTGTTCTGGTTTGTGTTGATTGCCGGTGGAATCCAGCAGCACATGCTCTGTAGCCTGAGCCTAAAAAGGTTGAGGTGTCAACGTGTATTTCGACGGTTCATTATAAGAGTTGCTCAACCACCTCAGCACCCGTCCGCCTCTCCTCCGAGGCTGTCCTTTGGCAGAACCTTGAAGCACCATTGAAATTCTACACCACCTTTTGAAATAACTGTTGATGAGGCAACGCAGACCCGGGGTGGCTCCATTATTCTCTCACTCCGGGACATTTTTGAAAGTCATGTTTATATAATTAGCGAGAAGTCAAAGTGCTTTGACGCGGTCCCACAATGAAAACGCGGTCCCATCTGGAACGGAAGCATGAATGCCTTGGCTGGATGATAGTTGTCCCATGACCCTGCTCACTCCCACATCAGAATACTGTTTTCTCTGCCTCCATATTACAATTCTCGGGTTCCTATTGGACCTACTTAATGATGTGTGACAAACAGATACACCATTTCAAGTTAGAAGATGGTGATGATGATGAAGATGACTGGAATCCTAAAGTAGGCTATGAATGCTCATTGGTAATCCATATAGCCTAGATGAGGGCGGCAATAAGGTAGGCAAGGAAGGTTTTAAAAGGAACAGACACTATTATAGAATTATAGAAAAATGTTCATCCTGTTACAGCTGTGTTTTAGTAGACCTGGTTTTAAGTAAAGATAAAAATATATATGGCAATTAGAGTTATCTTTTCACTGTTATTTTGTTGGAGAACGCTTAAGCTTTTCTTTTATTGTTAAACTTTTTTTTTTTTTTGTCACATCTGAAAAACAACAAACTTTAATTGCAAATCTGATCTTGATTTAAGTCCCTGCTTCCCGGCTTTGCCGCTATCTTGAGAGATCATTTTCCCTTTCTACAAAGGCAGCCAGACACAAATCTTCATTAAATGTGGGTTGATAAACCATTAATCCATTTGAGCACTGTTTTATTCCATTTATTCTTATCCACCCACGCAGTAAGCCAAATAAAGATGGAAAACACCCTCTCGAGCATTTGTTGACCGAAAACAAGCTTAATCCAATAGCACTGATGTCTGAATAAGGGCCCAATGGTCTGTTTTCTCTCTGTGTCCAGTCACTTCAGTGACCTTCAAGCAGACCATCTATCGTGTTTCAAAGTATCGCCGATGCTTTACGAATTGATCATAACAGGAATAGATATCTTCCAGGAAGTATTTTCACAATGTGCCTGTGTGTGTGTGTGTGTGTGTGTGTGTGTGTGTGTGTGTGTGTGTGTGTGTGTGTGTGTGTGTGTGTGTGTGTGTGTGTGTGTGTGTGTGTGTGTGTGTGTGTGTTCGGGCTGCAGATATTCCTCTATAATCACATTCAAATTTGTACGCTTTATTATTTTGAATATTCGGATATATTCAAAATTGTAATGCTCGAATTTAGTGCACAGTTCCGCAGCTGCGATCAGAGCGTTCTTTTCTCCAAACAAAGCAAATAAAAGCTGTAAACAAATTTTCTCAGTTCCCTGCTGCTGCGGAGCAGATCGCGCAAATCGCTCTTGAAAAAATCTCGCCTGTGTCCTCACGGTCTGGTGGCAAATGCCTGGCACGGTCCGCGCGCCGGTGCTTGGGAACCTCTGTACTAGAGGACGTTCCGTCGGTGATGGTCGGGTTTATTTCCTACTTTCATCACCACATCTGTGGAATTACTGGACATTCTGGTCAAAGGCGCACTCCCTTGTACAGGGGGAGGGGAACGCGCTCGTGTGTCTCCGCCAACGGACTTGACGCACCGTTGGGAATATTTCTCTCTGATGTGCGTTCACTGTGCAACAAACTGGATGAACTTATATTGAACTTGATCGCTCATCACATGTGAATTGACTCGCTAACGTTAGCCAAAACATTTATAATCAATTATTTAAATATAAAACACACAATCTAATGGAAATTTCAGCATTCGAATATCAATAGTTTTTTAATATTTAAATTCTTTTCAAATTTGGAGCTTTGTTCCGGCAGCCCTAGTGTGTGTGTCTGTGTGTGTGTGTGTGTGTGTGTGTGTGTGTGTGTGTGTGTGTGTGTGTGTGTGTGTGTGTGTGTGTGTGTTTGAGTGTGTGTTTGAGTGTGTGTTTGTGTGTGCGTGTGTGTGTGTCTGTGTGTGTGTGTGTGTGTGTGTGTGTGTGTTAAGCTGTCCTTTTATTGCCATTCATAAAGTGTTGGGGTTAGGTCAATATTATATTAGCACTGCCATTGCATTTTCCACAGCCACATGAATAATGTAAACGTTAGACATCCCCTTAAATAAATACAGACAATTATCGCTCTGTATCCTCGGTAGATGCAGGACTGTTTCACAATTTCTTTCCACAGATTTACAGTAATTAACCTTATTGCATGGTACCTCCAAATGATAGCATAACATTGTTGCCACAAGAGACAGAGCCTTTTCGGTGAAAAAAGGCTCCTATATGTGACCTTGTTGGAGACAATCAATGGCCTTTATCACACCCAATGCATAATAAATCCTACCTCACATCTCTGTAATGCATTGACCTGCATTGCCAACATTTATCAGCTGGTCTCCCTACATAAATAATTTAGCTTTGAGCTTAGTTCATACTTGTCAGTGGCACTGTCTTGCTTCTAGCCCTAGCTCTTGCCCGGCGTGGTTAGACTGATGTGCACCATAGAGGAGAATATAATTTTATGAGCCCTATCACCCACAGTAACAGGAATTGATATTTTTGTATCAGACAGACACATGCACTCACATATACATATTAACAAATGTGCATGCCTATAGCTGTGCACATACACACGCCATTGGAGAGGTTGGCGTGCAAGGTCAGTCCCAGAACGGACTCGACCCAGCACAGAAGTTTGGTAGAAAACTAGTGATGTAATAGCAGCCAGCATCCAGTAGCGCAGCAAGGAAACAGCCTCCGGATGCTACCTGGGATTGTACAATCGATTTAGGCTTTTGATTGGCCTTTCTTATCTGAAGACCAAACTGCCAGCCGTCAGACAAACTGGGTCTTGAAGATAAGGAGGCCCAGTCGGATGACAGCTGCTCCTATAACAGACACATTTTTAAAATTCCACATTTATGTTTGTGATGCTTCTATGACCACTACGCCTGCAGTGTAAACCTCTTAAATCAACAAACAGCTTAGTAAATGCACTGTTGTCAGAAATCAAAAATAGCTTTCATTGAGGAGAGCAAACTATAGATTTTTGTTTGGCTTGCAGTGGTGAACACCTGAAGGTTGTTTATGATTTTGAAATCCGTATGATTTAATTTCAAATGAAAACAGGTAATATTGTAATATCTTACATTATCTTAGAAATCTTGTATTATATTATAGCCTGTATATATAACATCTGAGTTTAAAAACCTATATAAATCCACTGTTGAAAAAAATGGAACAATCCAGACTACAACAGCTTTGTTTACTCTATCTATCTATCTATCTATCCATCTATCTATCCATCTATCTATCTATCTATCTATCTATCTATCTATCTATCTATCTATCTATCTATCTATCTGTCTATCTGTCTGTCTTTCTGTCTGTCTGTCTATCTGTCTGTCTTTCTGTCTATCTGTCTGTCTTTCTGTCTGTCTGTCTGTCTGTCTGTCTGTCTGTCTGTCTGTCTGTCTGTCTGTCTATCTATCTATCTATCTATCTATCTATCTATCTATCTATCTATCTATCTATCTATCTATCTATCTATCTATCTATCTATCTGTCTGTCTATCTATCTATCTATCTATCTATCTATCTATCTATCTATCTATCTATCTATCTATCTATCTATCTATCTATCTATCTATCTATCTATCTATCTATCTATCTATCTATCTATCTATCTATCTATCTATCTATCTATCTATCTATCTATCTATCTATCTGTCTGTCTATCTATCTATCTATCTATCTATCTATCTATCTATCTATCTATCTATCTATCTATCTATCTATCTATCTATCTATCTATCTATCTATCTATCTATCTATCTATCTATCTATCTATCTATCTATCTATCTATCTATCTATCTATCTATCTATCGGTCTATCTATCTGTCTGTCTGTCTGTCTGTCTGTCTGTCTGTCTGTCTCTCTGTCTGTCTGTCTTTCTGCACCTTGTTTCTTGGCTCTCAATAATAGATATTCTCACTGCATATTAATTGGAGATTGATGTTGGTGTTCTTACTCACAATGCTCTCCATGAACACCAAACAACGGGAAGGGAAGTGCCAATGCTCTGCATGCACCTTGATCCTCGACCTCCCTTTAAACGAAGATTCCATGCAAAGATGAAAGAGTGTATTCTTCTGATAGGCTGATCAAAGCAGCCTCTCTCCTTACTGTAAGGGAATACCTGTAATCATGACGGAAAATACCATTGGAGCAGAAAGATCATTGGCCAAAACATAATATCATTGTATGACGTTTTCATATACATCTTCTCGGGGGTGCTCTCTTTTTGTTATTTGTTGGGAATACATCTACATATTTTTCTTATTTCATAGTAAATACATCTTCATAGGAATATGCACAACAATATCTCATTAATACACTTCCAATAGTCCTTTGGTTTCCAAGCATATAAACTAGAGTTCTGTAGGATTAAAAGTAGCCTATATTATTTGGTTTTATGCGGACAAGGTTTGAGCTAAAAGCACCACACACGGCTGGGGAAGACCCCAAACTATACAGTACTTCCTGCAGGTTTGAGTGGTTACAACATCTAGACTGCAAATGTGTTAATCATGAGGTCAACATTCAACCTTCAACCGTACGACAGATGACATTAACCGAGACAAAAGAAAAAAAACAAGAGTACTCTAACAGTGGAGATACCTATTGTGCTCATAAAGGGACCACTCATGCCATGGACACACGACACGACTTTCAAAGTCGTCAGATCGCTGTACTGTTCACGCTGCACAACTTTCTGTCTTGTGATCAGGAATCTTGAAGTCGTTGTGGTTTGCACACGACATGATAGTTCGTCGACAGGGGGTCATCCATTACAAGATCTTTCAACGAGAATCAGAATACCCGACGAGTCTGTCAGGTCTCGAAACAGCGTTTTTGTCACGAAAACACACGTCAGAAGTGACACCGGAAATGACATGCACGGGACAGGATTTTTTTTAAATTATATTCTTGATCACTGCAAAAAAAATAAAAATAAAAGCTGAATTTAAATAAGAAATATATTAATAACCTCGAGAAGAAAAGTAAAATAGGTTTGTTGTGTGTTTCTGGCTGCTGCTGTGCTGCACTCCCGTCTCTCCGTCTCTCCTTCTCACCCCCACTCACTCCCTAATCAAGCCAGACGCGACCAGATATTAAACCTGCTTGATATCTCACCGGCGTCTGCGAGCCATTGGCGAGCAGTCAGATTGCGTTGTGAGCAGTTCACAGCACAGGCTCGTCGCTCAGGCGCCCTATGATTTTCTTCCCATCTGGGGTTTTGCTCGACGACCTCCAAAGACCCGTCGGCAAGTGGAAAATCAGGTTAAAATCACGTAGTCTGAACTCGGCATAAGTTTGCAAAGGAACCACATAGATGGGGGAACCTCTTCAACAGGACACCTGTATCTTAATAGCTTAAACCATTTATGACTGCAATAATTAAATGCATTGTTCAAGGTGGTGGATAACAAAGGAAAGTAGTTCAAGTTTTCTGAGCAAAAAGCCCTAAAATATAAATACAGTACATACACAGTAAGATTTTCAAAAATTGCAGCCCCTACGAAGCCCTGCATGAAAGGTTGTCCTTCGGGCGTTACATCTCATTCTATAACTCTATGCCCACATATAGTCACTCTTTTTCTTGCATCCAAACTTACCAGTGATACAGATTCAGCAACATCATTGTCTATGGAGGCAGTTTTTTTTCACATTGAATCGCCGTTCTTTGATACAACAATGTAAAGGCACTCTAACAGTGTATGATTTAAAGCATGGAACACCCCAAATCTTATTTGAGCCTATGTTAAGACAATAAAATTAATATATACAGTAAATGTATCATGTATCATGTTTCTTGTACCATTTAGATTTATTTTCCACATTGCATCAGACTCTCTCAGCCCATTATCACTAGTATGTGATTAACTGAAGAAAATGTGATATGACTAAAGATGTCACAGTTTTCTGATAACTTATGTTGAGTGTTGTATTGAAACAACTTAGGGCTTAATGTAGATTGTGTCAGGGATGTGTTGTGCAGTGTTGTATGTATATTGCATTAAAAAAAAACGAACGAGGACCTTTCTATTTCCCCCTCAAACCCGTTTGCACAACATACTATCCATTTCCTGTGTGCTGACATGATGGCTTTTCCAGTGAGTGAGCAGGGCTGCCAATAGCATCTGGGGTGGAACAGGCTCATGGTAAGGAATCAGAGGAGAGAGAGGCTCTATAAATACCCCTGTCACGCTTATATCAAATGAGCCCTGTGCACTAAAGGGCTGGCGTTAGCGCTGAGGGTGTTTTTCACACACGTCTGCAAAGGTCCACGGGGTCCGGAAAGGTCAGCGTTACGCTCAATAGCACATTCATATGAGTGGGCTCGTGTATTGACGTTTATCGTGACGGGTGTCGCAGATGAAAAGTATCATTAGAATTAATTATCCTGAGGGTTATGGGATGAGGCTGTGAAATGTCCCTTTCAACCACTGCTGCATTTATCTCACTCTGCATAGCCCTATGGAAGTTGAATGAATGACTGATTTAGACACTAACAAAACATTTGTTATACTGTATATGTATATATATTATATTACATACTGACACCATTGGAATCCTTGTCATTCTGTTCCTTTCTCCTGGTGATAAATACTAGATACATTTTATACAAGTTATATGTGACAAGTCAATGAATCCATGAATTTATGCATGATATTTTGTTATTTGAATGATGGCATTAAGTCATGCTCCTTACCATGAAAATGTCCTCAATAGTATTTGCAATGAGTGAGTGTTCGCATTGTTGCATTGGATTTGCTCCTTAGTTGCTTTTTTGTTCTCACAAAAAATGGTTCCCCTGAGTCTCTGAGCATTGGGGATCCCCGATTTGAAAAGGAAACCATTCCTTTCCCAATGCGACTAGTGCCACTACAGCTTGTGCCGCTGATGAGGTTTCCAGGGAGAGGATGATAATCCTGACACTGCATCCTCCTAAGTCAGTCAGCCATGCAGTATAGATACGGACGTGTCCCTCGAAGATTGTGAGGTAGATTTCCCATCCACACCTCCCGTTGCTGCTGGTGCCTCGGGGGAACAGCTATGTAAATAATGAATGCCTGTGGGTGTGAAACATGCACAGATAACCTTCAAGACAGTTGCGGATCAGTGCCTTCACATTAGCTGATAGGATTAGGCTAAAATCTACGGAAACCTCTTCATAAGAAAACACACATCGAACCACAACGGTTCCAGGGTTACATGTGTGTTGAGAGTAAAGCTGATAATGGCGGGAAGAGGTAATCATGGGAGGCACGTAATAGTTCCTTAATCTGATGGTGGATAAACAGGGCTTCCAATCACTATCACTCTCCAAAATATAACTTAAATGATCACTGATTTATGTTTTTTAACTAAAGCTTGTTTTTTTTTTTTTACAAATGTAAAATTCTTGATATTTTGATGGTTCATAATTTCAAGAATATTGTGAAAGAGAATGTCTAAAACTTGGTTGGCTACAAGGCAGTGGCAAAGTTGCAACCCAGGGCTGTGAAAGACTCTGTGATATGTCTCTCATAGTGACAGTAACTGCTCTCAATATCCAAATAAACAAAAGCTATTGTGGTGCAAATTGGGAACCTCCTGTCTCTATGCTGCACTGAGAGACCCATTCATCCAGCATCTGCTGGTGCAAGGAAAACATGTAAAGAACATAACTAGATTTGTCCACAGTCCCATCTTTCTCCATACAGCGGGACGGTGCAGCCCTGCTACTTTATAAAAAGTCTTCTCTTGCTGTGCCTAAGAGCAGCCGCAACTTTGTTTCCTCATCTGTCCTACATGCTGGATGCCGTGTTCCCAATGACTTAATCTCCAGAGACATCACAGCTTCATGGGGCTTTGAGTGAACAGTATTGATATGACAGTCGGTGAAAACATTAAAGAGGAGGCATTGGCCGAATGAGATGTACCATAAACAACCCTCCTATTATAGCTAGACAGTGCTGCTAGAGCACTGATGAATGGAGGGTCCTAGCTGGATACGAATGGTGAAATTAGTGTCCTCACTCACAACGCTCTGTTAGAGGATCAGACCCCAAATAATAGCCCGTTAAACCAGAACAATTAGCATCAACAGCTGTAAAATAATAACCCCCGATTCATCAAGACTCTTTTCTGCTCTCTCTTTCCAATATGTCTATTCCTTTTCTTTTCCCCGTCCTTCACTATATCTCAGCAGTCCGTTCTGCAAAACATTAACAGCGTGTGTTGATATGGGTGGTCAGTGCGTGAAGGTCAGCAACTGATAATGTCCATCTGCCTTTGTTACTTATTATACCCCCCAAGCTAAATGTTTACCGTGAGAGAGAATGAGAGGGAGGGTGGGGGGATTTTTTTGCTTTTAAGCCAAGCTGTAGGCTGGTCCTGAAGGACATTCAGACACAAAGTCCTGACCAAACGTAAGAGACACGGAGAGAGTTTAATCCCTGGTCCACAGGCAGGTGTATTAGAGAGGCTAAACAGATACACAGGAAGACAGTCCGGGGGCGAAAGTTGGGATAATTGAAGTCTGCTAAGAAATGTGCATTGCCACCCTGAGGACAAGACAAACCTGCCACGCACTATTACTTCTTATGTGATCAAGGTGAAAGAGGGGAAAGTTGTATTGGCATAAGCTTTTCAACTTTGTTTATTGCTACCCTGCTTTGGAGTCTTGGAGTCAAGTTTAATTTGACCATTCCTCTGGTAAATTATTATTGGGTTTATTGAGCAGGCCTATCATAGTGAAATGTACATTGATAAATTGTTGTTTCCAAATATGGCAACATTGGCAGCTCTCAGTAACAGTCTAATGCAGAGAGAGAGAGACAGAGAGAGAGAGAGAGAGAGAGAGAGAGAGAGAGAGAGTATGAAATCATTTTTTGTTCAACTAGCCTAGGACACCGCTGTTGTCTCTAAAAGGTGTCTTTGTCTTTGACTGTCCTGATCTCCCCCAGCAGGAAGAAACAGCCAAAGTCAAATTGTATCCAGAAAGGGGATTTTAAACGGAAAGATAAGGGGGCAGATATGCCTTAATCATCATTTGTTCTTGATTAGAAAATCAATGGCCTTGATGCCAGAGTGCATGTCTGCCTTTGGAGTAAAGAGCGCGACAATGACAATGTGGACTTGGAAATTGGCCTTTTAAACGGCTACTATCGCTTTGTTGTTTGGGGGCCCATTCTTTAATGCAGTGAGAAGTCCCCTTCTATCACATAATGTCTGCCTGTCAAAGAAATTACTTTCTCTCTCGCTCCTGTGTGAAACTTTGTTAAAGAAATGCTTGGAAGCTTGGAAAGCTGCGGGAAATGTTATAGTTGCATAGCTTACTTCAGAATGTTTCCTTGATTTACGTCACAGATGAGAAATAAAGTTGTCACTCAATTCTCTGTGGCAGTTTGGAGATATGCCAAAGAGAGAACGTCTTTGATGCCTTCTAAGGTTTTCCTGTCTGAAATGTTTAAAGGCAGTATGTCCCAGGTTATACTCGGCTGGTGCAACACCTTAACAGTTTTTTTGTCTTCAAATAAGAAAATAAATTAACACAACAATAGCCAAAACAGTGTTTCCTTATGTATTTTTTCATTTATTCATTATCCAGCAGACAGTCCTTGACCTTTGTCATTCGAGGGTTGTGTTGCTCATTTGGATAACTTACCTTATTAGTATCCATTAGTATGAATATTTGCACCTTCAAATTACAGAGTAGATAAGCACAAATACTCCACTGTGGATTGAATATTATGTAGACTACCTTAGCCCACAATGCAACAGGAGCGTGTCATGCTTCCTTTGTCATTTTTATAAGATTAAGGCAGCCATGCTTTCTCTGATCTCATCATTATGCTGAGGGTGATGAGCTTTAAGCTGGGTTTACCAGCCATTTTCCCCTCACTCTCCTCTCCTCCCTGTTCTTTACTTTTGTACCATGCTGTTGTGCTTGTTGTGTTTTCGCCAGCTCTGCATATCGATCCTGTTTTATCGCCACTGGCACCTCGTGCAATAAGCCTGCAGGAATATGGATGAGGTCTGGTCGGCAGGGGAAGCACCGCTGATTAATATGCCCTGCATGAGGATATGATGAAAATTCACACTTATGTGCCTTATATGCACACTGATTTCCGTCTGGAAGGCGTTTGTCTAATTTAATGTTTTAAATGAATTTAACGTTCTGTGGAATGATGATGAAGAGCAGCCCATTGTCGCTACATCAAAACCTACAAATTCCACTAGCCGGTTGTCCTTGCTCCCACCGCACCCCTTTCGTCA
Source organism: Zeus faber (assembly GCF_960531495.2). NCBI lineage: Eukaryota > Metazoa > Chordata > Actinopteri > Zeiformes > Zeidae > Zeus > Zeus faber. The sequence continues at coordinate 18,534,769 of NC_137194.1, read as the reverse complement.
CCCCTCAATACCGTCCTTGCAGCAGTGTACATAATCTATTGATCGCGATTCAAATGCCGGACTGACAGCTCCTAATCAGTGTCCAGGTATTAGAGATTGCTATCTCCAAATGGAAATGTCAGCACCTGACCCCTTGGCCATGCCTACGAGAAGTCACAGCTACACACATCTGCCACAGATCGCATGTTAGGCACTCTGGGGTCATATCAGCCTGGTTAACCCAAACAAGACGGATTATCTGGGTGTGAATTTACTGTACCTGGGTGTCTGAGCTCATGTAGGGCAATCAAATCAAACAGATATTGTGATACTGCTCATTCTTATTCAGTGATTTGAAACCATAATTTATCAATTTGAAAATAAGCGAATCAATTATTTGTGCCTCGTTATTTGTCTCGGACTGGACCTGGATTTAAACAGCCATTCAGAGCTTGGGTAGAGTGGTGGCTGTTGATTGTCTCTTGAATGTGACATTCAGATAATGTCAGCTCCCTGTCTTATATGTATGAGGACCGTACAGTGTGCCTCATAATGACATTCTCTCTCCAGCTGTTCTAAACACGGCCAAATAATAGGCCACCACCAGCTCTATTTGACTTCCCTGGCTAAACACAATCAATTCACACTGAAGACTAGCGAGCTCTCAAGCCAAACCCCTATACACCTTCATCACAACAACTGCATTATTAAAGAGAAGCCAAGCAGGTTATAGTCGACATTGGGCTGCGGCTGCGCGGGAACACCATCACGGTCTTGCCCTTGATTTGTTCTTGTTGGTTTTCAAACTGAATAAAAGCTTAATTTGCTGAATTTACATAGCCATAATAACTGGCCTAGGTAGGAGTGTTAGGTGTGTCAGACGCAGCTCTTTAAAGTGAAGTAGTGCCTCCCCCTAACCCCAGGGAATAGGGGGGAGGCTTTAATTTTTACATGTAACAGCCGTGTTTTCTGTCGCCTCCTGGATCGGATTAGTGATTGCACAGTAGACGTCCACTATGTAAGGCGCTCAGACACAGAGTGAAAAAAAGGGTCCTCAGGAACAGCAGTGAACCTGCTCCCAAAACTATGTCAGAGACTTTGAAACATACCCATACATCCATTAATATACTGGATCTGTACAAGCAACCGCTTGTTGGCCGAACTGCTGTCCTTTTTCAGAATATGGATATTAATTCAATCAATGCGTCAATACATCTGATGAAACAAAAATAAATTGGTACACTTGAGGTCACTGATTGGCTGCTATTGATTACTAAGCTCGAGTCTGTCATTTCACAATTGCTTTTCAATGCAGTCCGTCAGAAAATTGTCATGTTCAAGTTGATGTGGTGGAAACTATATGGTGCAGCAACATACATATTTTGAATTTGGAATGTGCATTTTGATAGGTGGTTATAGCAAACTGTATAGTCTAGCATAAGCCTATTTGGTGTTTGTTTTCCTTGGTGAGAATACCTTCTGTATTGGCACTCTACTTGAATCCCTCCAGCACACTGTGCTCACAGCGTGGCAGTGTGTTCCACAGTGGCAGTCCTGCTGTGTGAAGGTAATGATTGCAGGTGTGTATGGAAGCCACTTGTTGACAAGACGAGATAAAAATTGCAGCACACAAACACACACAATCACCCACGGTATGCAAAAATCACACATACAAATACTGACACAAAAACACACACACAACACAAACAAACTTGCATACAGTACATACAAACAGTATGTGCATACATACACATTGGATATACACTGATATTTTGTCTAAGTAGCATGTTTTTTTTTTTACCAGTCTCGGTACTCATACTTACTTTACTTTGCAAACATATCTTTCATGTAGATTGATTTTATTAATGTTAAAGTTCACACAGCAGCTAATCAAAAAGGAATTCACTCATTGCCTTTGGTTATCTTCGCACTAGCAGGGACTTTACTAGGGCTGCCCCCTCAAAGTCGACGAGCGGAATCATCAGTCGGGGACCCGTCAGTCAGCTGAGATTCTTCAAGTCGAGCAGTCGTTTTTTTGTCAGTCAGAGTGCATTACGATAACAGGATAAAACAGATACAGTAGAGGCTTACAAAATGCACAGGGATAACATTTCAATGAGGAATTATAAATTGTGGGGACAGGGCACGGAGGTACGGGTCACGACTCGTAGACTGGTTAAGATTATTTTCTGCGCATAACACATGGAGAGGCGGTGACCGGGGAGAGGGTCACGGAGAAAGTGTCCCCATTACGCACGGTTTCGTTCCATACCCGCAAGTTTCGTTCCGTGAGGGGATGTAAAATAAAAAACACACTGTTCTGGCGCACCGATCGCAGGGACCCCATCGCTGGCTTGCACAGTCTGCGCGACGGAGAGGTGCAAAAAATGCGCCTCAATCGCTCCCCCTCCGCGCCCCGCTTGGGATGGCAGCCGCCTATCTTGCCTACAGGAAGAGCCGAGCTCTCCCTGCCATTCGAAAGACGAAATTCGGGTACAGTTGTGCCAGGTACGGCCCTAGAAATTACTGTGAAGAGTTATCACAGTAATTTCTGTAATGTAAAAACAAAAATTGATTGATTTGTGTTTAGGGTATTACTTTTCATCCAAACAGTAGTTCTCATATAAAATAAACGGCATCCTAGAGACATTTGAGTAAGCATAAAACAAATTCAAAGAACCATGCTACACACCCCGTGTTGGTGATTTTGTATAGAGCCGTTCGACAGAGCGGTTTTCACTGGGTGGGTTTCTGAAATCCAGGGCTTTTATAGAAAACACAAAGGGTCCTGAGAAGAAAAACAAGCTCAAAACATTATGATCTCACTTTATCCTTTTGTTTCCTGAGTGTGGCAGAGTTTGAAAACTCTTATATTAGGATAGTCTAAACACAACGCTTTATATGACAGTTTAATCATAAAATGGGTGCATTTAGCGCACCACATATGTTCCTGAGCCACACTTGGCTCGAGTGTTTGTGACAAGTACTTCTATGACCAGTAATAAGGCAGTTATAGCCATGACAAGGCCTTGTCTCATTCCACCATGATTCTTCTATTGCACCTTGGGCCTGTTTGCTCCCAGGGCCAAAAACAATATGCTGTAAATTGCGCCATGGCGTCTTCAGGTTGACGTCGCCTGTGAACGTGATGTGATTGGGTATCGATTCACACCAGAACACTAAAATTGCCTGCCTCATGGACCCAGACACCACGAGTGACGGCTTCAGTGCGGGACGGGAGGAGTGGCGTTCCGTGGTTCTGTGTCTGGATGCCGCTTCCCCCCGCTCTCTGATCACTGGCTTCTCGTCCAAAACACAGTCTCCATAGAGGAGAGGCTGTAAGCCCCCCCGCTGAGCTGCGCAAGCCCATCAAAGCTTCGTACGCAGCAATCTAATACACCACAGGAGCCAGGCTGCTTTTGTAAGGGAATTTTCTATCCATTTACAAAAAGCATGTAAACGTCCTCTTTCCATTAAAATGCCAGTGATATTTGCACATAGACAGTTTTTTAATATGTTGATGTTTTATCATTTGTAGCACTGAACAAAGATGGGCCAATGCTTTCTACTGGCTTTCAATTGAAAATAGTAGTGACACAGCGCTGTCAATCTACATATGATTAAAACATGCCCCGGATCCTGTTAGAAGATGAATAATGCAAAAGAAATTGCTTGTGTAATGAAGAAATGGCAAATAATCCCACTACAATTAACTCTCCCATATACAGTGTGCAATCCAGTCATGCTCCATCTACTGGGACAAGATGTCCAGCTGAGGAACATGCAACACCATCTTGCACTGTTGGTTATAGAGTTTTGGAAGAAATGTGCTTGTCTGTGGTTTATTTCAGTAAATGTTTCATCAGGAAAAATAAAACTCCAAACACTCGGCGGTTCCAAAGTGATAGCTGCCGTGAATTTGCTTATTTGCTTCCTTACTTTTAGGAAACTGATTGGTGTTCTTGTGCCCGCCTAGTCAATGTAACTTTTTTCATTTGGCCTAAAATTAGTATGGGGATTCCTGGCAATCAAACACGGACACTCCAACTACCAAATCGCTGTCTGACCCAAAGGGAAAAGTGCGAAGTAGAATGCAGAACGACTGCTGCCTGAGGTTACTAAATCATGGCCTGATCCCGCCTTAAGTGGCAGAGCTTAGTACTTCTTCGGGGCAACGCTTTTGATAATACCTCTTAGGTGCACAATCTTTAACTTCCCATGCTGAGGAATCACTCCTTTTCTAAATGGGACAATGTGATGTTTAACAGAAAAATATATTAACATGAAACCATTAATGCCTTAACAAAAGCTATTAGGAGATTTAAAATCTTTTCTATGTCCTTTTCTTCTTTCTTTGTAAGAGTCAGGGCTCGCCACCGAGGTTGACTTTTGTCAACCTTTTCCTGAATCACTTCGGATCTGCGAAAGCTAGATGAACTAACTCATATATTTATTTAAACTTTTGAAATTAATTTGCTTTTTTATTTTCCTTTTTATTTTATCCTGATTCTTCTTATAGGCCGGGTGTGTCCCCCCTCCCCCCCAAGTTAGACATTGTGGCACCACTCTTGGGTCTCTTCTCAGCGGGTGCTGATGCTCACAGCAGTGACAGTTTTATTTTCACACAACGGAAACAAAGCGTGATTTAAAGGAGAGGGAGGGCAGTTTTGGGTGATGTATGTGTATTTTGTTTCACAGCCCAGACACATGATGAATGTTTGTCCACAGCCATCGGAACAGTACCCTTGTGTACCGCGGTGGAAAGGAAAAGAGAGCCGAGTGTACTTGATAAAGCAAAAGCCAGACCCCTTAATCAGGAGAAGTTAAAAGTGGTCTTGACAATATCTCTATGTTGTGCACACATGATAAGCTTCACCAGGCCTGAGGGGGTTACTGGAATGGGGCGCAGGTGAGACATTTCTCTATTGAAAAAATGTGAATTTGTTGACTTGACTGCAAATGCCTCACATAAAGTAGGCCGTCTTGAGTGACAGGCACGGAGGAATTTGGTCTGTAGCCCAAAACAAGACAATGCTGAGAGAAAAATCATCCCAACACCACTGCATGGATTTTCATTGAGAACTTTATTTAATATTCTTAGTTCTAGAAGAATAACACAACCTAACATAAATAACACAAAGCTTGTCTGTGCACGCGTGCATGCATGTGTATCTGTGCTCGTCTTGTGTTTGCATTCGTCCTGTCCGGTCATTTGTTGTTGGAGCTATTAATTCCCTCCAGTCGTCTGCTCCAGTTGTGCATTCATTTGCTGATACACTTGGACGGCCATTAGTCTATATGCCTACTCTGCATGTTGCTGAGGAATATTGACGTTGTAAACACCCTGCCCATCGCTTCTGAACACACTTTTGACATATCAGGTGTCGAACATAAGGGCAAAATTCATCAGCTCATTCACACCTTGGTGACGCAGGGATCGCAATCCCCTTGGACAGAGAATGGGCACCGGCACTTGGATGGAGTAAACGTTGTGAATGCCCAAGGTGCTGGAGCTGACCCAGCCATTTTGATGCGTATGTTGCACAGAACTATTGACTAGCTCTTTAGTCTGCGGCTCCCCGAGGAGCTGGTAATTGTCTCTCTGTGTTTCTGTTGTTTAAAGCTAACTACATTTTGGCTCTCTCTCTCTCCTCAAATTAACCGCAGAAACCTCAAGAGAACAATAATGGTGGTATAAAAGTTGTATCCGTACTGATCAGCGGGGGCTTCAGGTACTGAATATATTTTTATTTGATGAGGACAATGAAGATGTTTAATACATTTTGCTCATGAAATATTGGAGTTTTGTTTTTCCTAAAAATATGGGCCGAGATGGATGCTTTGAAATTTGAATCAAATTTATATGTATGGCTGCTCATAAGTTGACCAAACTCCATTTAAAAATTCATTATGAAGCAATATTTAAAGTATCTTTCAAAAACTGCCAATACCAATTGGTAGCCAGTATTAAAGCATCTCCCCTACACAGAGCAGCATGGCGGTACCTGATACATTTTTATTAATAACAAATCACATCCCCCCATCCGTTTCTCACTCTAAGTTGGTATTAAAACATGATTTGAAAGAAGACGTTTTCAATTTGTAGATGTGAAATGTTTCACTGCTTATCTTTTGATGACTTGCATCTAATTTTGAATTAGCATATCCCAGTGAAGTGTACAGTAATTTGTCTTTGATGATTGGTTGGTCTGTAATAGATGGGGGATTGCCTAGGCTCCCTTCTGCCCTCTCTCTCCGCTCTTCCCTCTGCTGGAGAAGCACACTGAATCTTTTAAGTGTGCTTTGACCATCAGAGCAGCCAAAAAGCACTAATATTATCCTAGAAGAGGTACAAAAACCCTCTGCAAAAAGGGCTATCTCTATTTACAGGTGATGCTTTGTTTGTTTTGTTTGTATTTTTCATCCTTATAGAAAAAAAAGGCGGTGACTTGGATATAATCTTGAGATGTATTCCAAAGCAGAAAGCCCTGAAGCTTTTAAAATATTTCGGTGGGAGAGGCGAGATGCTTGAGCAGCGTGTCTGCATTCAGAGAGTTTGTGAATCTGTGAATCCCTATCATCAGCCCCCCTTTCCACTTTCCTCCACCCCACCCCCTCCCATAAGACTTCTCTTTCCTTTTGGTGTATAGCAGATATGAATGAGAGAGAGAGAAAGAGAGAGAGAGAGAGAGAGAGAGAGAGAGAGAGAGAGAGAGAGAGAGAGAGAGAGAGAGAGGAACCTTCTAATTTCACAGCCAAGAGCCACATAGATTGCTTTTGTTTTATTGCGGGTATAGGTGGCCCAAGAACTTTGCAATTATTTGCACAATTAGTTGTAATTATGGTCTAAGCATTTATCTTGCTCGCCCAAGTTCCAATGTGTATTTTTTCAAGGGAGAACAGGAGGAATTAATATAGATTGTTTTCTCCAGAAAATGCTGCTTGTTTGCTTGACAGCAATTAGCGGCTAATACCTGTGAGATCTCCCGTCTGCTCAACCCCGTGCTGCTTTCAGTTCCACAATGATCAGACAATTAATGATGGGTGGAGAACAGTTGCAACCCCCTCCCCCCAAAATAAACCCCACAAAGCTGGATGACTCCACTAATGTTACTAGTTGTTATTGAATGCTTTGCTGATAGTGACTGTGATGTCTTGTGGGCCTCCAGTACGACTGGAAAATTCACTTATAGTAAGTCCTAAATTATGTAATATATTGTAATGTAGTGCAAAGGACTACTGTTTGTGCAAGTCACAGTTGATGTCATTGATGCTCTTTTTTTGTTCGGGCTGTTTTTTCTTTTAGCCATGGTGACACAGATTATGATGAGGTCACATTTGCAGTGCATCCTCTATCTTAGGTAGTGGAACTAATCGCACACAGATGCAGTTTTCTGGGGAAGTACCATCCTCCCCCACAGCCCCTTAGCTCTGTTTTTTGCATAATGTCATTGTGCTACAAAAATATTTCAAAATTGATTTATCTGAGAGGTATTTTGGTATTCTCCTAAGGGACTTCAGTGTAAGGAAGCCATGGATCATTCTAAATACATTTACATATTCACTTTTTTGTTTAAATAAATTGCACTCGCTTTTTTCCCAATAGTGTCCATTATGGGAGTAAACCTCAAACTGTTGGAATGGGGGAATAGTTTCTTTTATAATTTCTGTCTTCAAATTTGAACCGTTACTGTCTGTGTATTGTGTTAGATGTTATCCCTATGTTTAGTAGGGAGAAATGCCACTGCTCTTGCAATACAACACGTTTTAATAGTGCTAAACAGACCTCTTCAATTGACCCGCTCATCTCCTTTAGCAAAGCCACAGAATGAACAATCTTTTTGAGAAATGTGAAATATGAGAAAAGCATGACATTTCTAGCATAGTTAGTATATACCCTAATAAGGGGTGTCACAATTCTCCAAATCCACGATTCGATTTGACTTTCGATTTTAAGGTCATCATTCGATCCGATTTTCGATTTCAACACATGTAATTATTTTTAGCACTGACGGCTATGCCATTGTTAAGCCCCTTTCACACGTAAGTCCCGGTACATTTCTGCTATAACCTTTCCGGCACCGCTAGTGAGTTTCACTATTCACACATGCAGATGCATTCAGGAATATTTCCGTCTTGCACGTTTTTACACATGGCATGAGAATGCCGGAATAGATGGGGCAACGGACAGACAGTCCAGCAGAAGTCACCCGATGCGGTCCCAGTACACACCCCCTGAACCGGAGAGCGACAGACGGAGCAGCAGGGCAACCAGCTCATTCATTTGCACACACAAAAATGATGTATGTGGATGTAGCAAGCAAATCAAAATTTATATGCTTTAAAAAAAAATCTGTAAATAAATAAACAAGGCAATAAATATCTAAATAAATGTAAATATAAATATATAAATGACTAAATATACACCCGCGGACCAGGCGGAGGTGGTGCTGCGCCCGAGCCCCCACACGTGCCAGCCGAGGTGAGGGGGGGGGGGGGCTTTCATTCTGATTCATGGGATCTTCATCACTTTCATTGCGCTGCTGGGTTTCGTGAGACCCTCGAATCTTATGTGAAGTTGCAATTTTCAAGCATGCAATGTGAGAAAGGAAAACTCCTGCAGCGCACACCTCTATCCGTAATGTTTAATTTCAGATGTGGAGGCAAGTCGTAGTTGACCTCTGAGGACTGTGAGAGGTCAGATCCAAGATGGCCATCAGGTCTAATGTTCAAATGTGCTTAATTTTGGAAGCAAACAGTGTAGAAAAACATTTGAGAAAACAAGCTTTCATTTCCAACTAAATTCAAGATTCAAGATTCAAGTTATTCGTCACATACAAATACATACGTGCATACATATGCAGTGAAATTGGGGATGCCAATTATTTTGGTGATATTTTGAGATCGCCAGAAATCAAAGAAATGTATTTAGGTGAAAGTCAAGGTGAAAATTTCCACCAAAAAATAAGCAATCAAAAGTTAAAATTTGCAAATGAACACCCAGTGATGCCATTGTGGCAAATTTAGTTATTGAACTTGTCAGTGTGTGTGTGTGTGCTTGTGGCAGATACGGTGCACTTCTTCTTCTTCTCTTCTTCTTCCTCTAGTTATGTATTGTGTATATCCATGCTTCAACTAGCTGGGTATAGATGCATTATTTGTAGAGTACCAGTAAATAAATCCTGGCTAATGACATGTAGCTTATAGGCCCACCTTACCAATAATATCAGCTAATCATCTGCTAGACAAATTATGTCATAGCAACACGTCCTGACACCCAAGCAGAATACTGCAGTCCAACCACCAGGTGTCAGCAAACATTCCGGTCGCAAGATTTTTCCTGTTCATAGTCACAAAAATATATCCATTGAATTGTGTCCCGGAGTATGATTGTCCGATTTTTTGTGGTATATAGTAAATGTACAGGTAGATGGTATAACCTGCTGGGCATTACTACCTGTCCCACCTCCTCCAGTGCCCATCGGTAGTGGCTAAGCATCCCTGGCAGAAGACCTGCTCCAGTCCCACACCCTTCAGCACATGCCGATGGACCTCAACTTGGAGTGGCATTTGATAAGCAAAGTCAGGGATAATTAACTACAGGACAACAACAAAGTACCTCTACTGTGCACACGCGATCTGCTCACAGCCATCAACAGACCACAGAGCCTACTTTTTCTTCTGCAATGAGCCTGCTGATTCTGCAGACTTACATAATGCATCAACCTACAACATTGGTACAAGTGTGTGGAAGTGTGCCCTTGAAGTTGAGGACACTGCTCTGCTAGCCAAGCTTGAAGCAGGAGACATGATTGCCATTGAGGTTAAGTACCATCACGACTGTCTGCGTTCACTGTACAACAGAGCCAGCCAGGCTGCACCAAAATGCAATGATGTAGATGATTCTTGCCTGCATGACATAGCCTTTGCTGAGCTAGTGGCCTTCTTGGAAGACATGAATAGTGATGAGGACAGTGCTCCTGTGTTCAAACTGATAGACATCCCTCAGCTGTACAAGGTCGGACTTGAGCAGCTTGGTCTGACTGTAGAGAAATGGATTCACACCACAAGACTGAAAAACAGACTGCTTTCTGCGCTTCCTGATCTGAGGGCACATTCACATGGAAGAGACACTTCTGAGTTTTGAGAGGACCAGCCCTCATGATGACTTGTCATCATGGCAGTGATGCCATGCACTTAATGCAAGCAGCACAGGTGGTGCGCAAAGTAATTTTTGACTTCCTCCTTTGAAGGGTCGTTCCAGGCCATCTGCCAGCAGGAGGCTGTGCCACCATTCCTCTTGGCTCTATTCAACATGATTCTTGATGGGGCACACATCAAGCATCAGACTCAGCTGGTCCATACAACCACCACCAAACCTGCCTTAGCAATCTCCCAATTAATGGTGTTCAGCAGCGTAAAGAATCCACGGAATGTGGATTCACAAAGCTCAGCACATCAAAGCTGCAGCCGAGAAACTCTACTCCCACTCTATCTGTCCCTCAAGATCCATCCAATTACACTAAGTAGAAGGCTGGTTGACACACTGGTCAATCTGGGATTGTGTGTTTCCTATGACAGGCTGTTGCAACTCACATCAGACATTGCCAATGCTGTCTGCCAGCACTGTAGGGTGAAAAATGTTGTGTGCCCACCAAAGTTGTGTCATAGACTGTTCACTACAGTAGCTGTGGACAACATCAACCACAACCTAAGATCTGCAATTGCCAAAGATTCCTTCCATGGCACTGGAATCTCTCTTATGCAGCATCTGTCACACACACATGGCGGAACTTATCGTGGTGTACTAGTGATTAGTCAGGGTGGCTATTTCACCAAGTCAGTGACACCTCTACCATCAGCCTATACAGTTGTGCCACCACCTGCCCTTGAGACAAAGGACTTCAGTGTGCCGGCTGTACACGAACCCGTGAGACCTTCCAACCTCCTGGATGCAGGAGGAAAGAAGACTTTCCCAGAGGTGAATGATGCTTTCAGTTAACTCCTATGCATGCCAAGTGAGGTCAGTGAAGGATAAATGTTACTGCTACAGCTATTTGTGGTGCCGATGTACGACCAAACCAGTGAGAGCACAGAAGTGAATGATGCCAGGAGACAGCTCTTCACACAGAAGTCTAGAACTCTAAAGAACATTTCGCCAAACCAGGCAGCACTCAAGCAGCACATCAAGCACACTTGCTACCAAACCAATTGTTAGAACCAGGCATTGGTCCTGGATCCAGAGATGCCAGAGCCACCTGACTGGGGCTCGACAAAGGAAACAACTGGGTGGCAGCCGCTTTGGACCACTCTACCTGAAGCATCAAAATTTCATCATGAATTGATCTGCTGTCACTACGAGAAAGGGTGCACTTGACGGTGCAAGTGTGCCAAAGCTGAACTCAAGTGCACTGAACTAAAGTGCACTGCACTGTGCTTTTGTTCTGGAGACTGTTAGATTTTGATCATTACCATTATCATTATCATTATCATCATCATTAGTATTAATATAGTATTAAAATAGCAGCACCATGGGTCTATTCTGTTATGTTTTTGTATTATTATCCCTATAGTGTCCAAATGGAAGCAGAGTTTCACTATGTTGCATTGGTCCAATCCAGTGTCCAAGCTAAAATAAATGTAATAGCAAAAGAATGTCCAAAAGTCTTTAACGCAATTTGAACTTGATGTTGATCTAAATGCATGTCCTTGGGTTCCAGCGATCTCAAAAGTATCACCAAATGAATGGGCACCCCCAACTTAGTTGGAAATGGCACCTTAAATGTTTTTCTAAACTGTTTGGTTCCAAAATTAAACCCGTTTGAATATTAGACCTGGTGGACTGGGGACCATCTTGGACCTCTCACAGTCCTCAGAGATCAAATCTGATCTTCCTCCACATCTGAAAATTAATCTAATGGTATGCACTAACTATGTTAGAAATGTCATGCTTTTCTCATAAAATGCACAATTGTTGTGGTCATCCAATAGACTACAGGTACTCCTCACTTAACGACCGAGTTCCATTCCTAGGACCAGATCGCTAAGTGAATTGGTCAATAAGTGAGGACCCGTGTTATTTCACGGTAAGGGGGCATAACCATTGCGAACACCAGTGTAGTGAATACTGGCAGACTGCGGGAACGAGACTGAGACTGAGAACGGTGATGCACGATGAGATGCTTGACGCTGAGACGCCGTGCGCACGCTGCGCTACTGTACGCAGCGCACAATACAGACTGGTCGGACAGCTGGTCATAAGTCCGAACGGTCGTTAAACAGGTACAGTAGGTTATTAAGTGAGGAGTACCTTTATAGTAGTTGGTAAAATTGTATATATTTCTTACTCAAAATAATCATTATGGAATTGTTTATTTGACATTTAATCTTCAGACAAAAATGTGCCACAAATAAATTAAGTGAAAATGAAAATGTTCCATTGAAAATGTTGATATTTAAATATAGCTACTTCTGAGTAAAATTAGTCAAAAACCAAAGTTGTTTTACGGCAGTGAATAATGCCTTTGTTGCATCTGTGATTGGATGTTATGTTAGTTTTTTTTTTTGTCTTAACAGCATAATAAACATCCCACTTGCATTCCCTTTGTTCCATTGTGTGGAAGCCTTAAACTGTCTCTGTGCTTGAGGTTTGGAACTGGGTTGAACGATTCAAAGCATAAAACATGAGTGATGATACAGCATTACTTTGGGGTCTTACTTTGTCTACTGTAATTTTCTTGAGAGGTTTTAAATGAGCAAACATGTTATTTATAGTTTAGGTCTCTGAAAGGATGCTAAAGAGATGCTGCTGTTGCTTTTCAGAGTAGGAATAGCTGTGCCACTAAACACTAATGTAACCCACTGCCACAATGTCCAATGTCATAGTTTTCCAAGTGCTTTATCAGTTGTGTTTTCTGAATGGGAAATCCTGAGGCAAATCATTTTTAACACATCACCTACATGAACTCACCCTTAGACAATGCACATGATGAAAATTGCTTTGAGTTGGCTGAACCATAGGGATCGGTGCATGGGAAGAGTTGTGGTACTCAACTGCTTGTGGAGCGGTGCACCAAACCATGTGCGGCAGTGCTACCCATGGTGTGGTACACCGCTCCAAATTGCCAGCAAGCCACTGCACTCAAAGTTCAAATGATTTCAACTTTGACCCTGTTTACAGTGGACCTTTCAAAGGTGTATGTTGTGTAGCCAAAAGCGACTCAAGCAAACTTGACAATGGGGGCAAATTGTATCCTCTGTTTTTCTTACAACACAACATTAAAAGCGTGTAACAACAGGGCTTTCTTTTGCATTGAATTTAATTGCTGTTGCAGTTCCGCCGGCCACCTGCCACCTGAGTGGCTTTTTTATCAACCCTAATTCAAATAGCGGTCTCTGACTCAGGGTTAACATACCTAAACATATAAAAAGACCGGACTCTGAAACAGGGTTCCTATACCGTAAATAAAGTGTCCAAGGAAAACAGTCCCCTTTCCAGGAGACCTGGAACCCCGGAACAACACAGTCCATGGGCGACCCGCCCCCAGGGCGATGATATAGACTACACCCTCCTCCCTTTCAGAACGTCGGGCTGCTGTGCTGGCTGGTGGAGTTATAGCCGGGGCTTGGCTGTTGCGTGGACTGCTTGGAGGGGTGGCCTGGCTGCTGGGCTGCTGGGGGTCCCGCCAGCCGCTGCTCGGCGGCGCAGCTAGCTGCAGGCGGTTACATATGGTGGTTGCTGTGGCTACTTCTCCCCCGTTCCTCCGCTGGACATCCTGGGTGCTTTCGCTGCCAGTCAGGAGAGGGCTGGTGCTGTGGTCACCATTTGACCTGCTGGTGGCTCCTGTGTGTATTCAGACGGCCCTTCTGTGTCTGTTCCCTGTGCTGGAGAGTCTCTGTTCAGGGGCAACTGTGGCAGTTCCGCTCGCCACCCGACTGGAGTTTTCAGGGCCTTCCAACACAGAGACACAGGCACAGAGATGTTGCAAACACAGCAGTTTATTGTAGAGAGTGGCAAGATATAACAAGCCGGAGCAGATGGAAACTTATCATGACAGAGGCTCTCCCTGTGTGTGTGGGGATGGGTGATTTACCTGTTACTTGTTGATTGCTCTGCTGAGCAACAGGCATACAGACACCCTGATCCCGAGCCCATTTACCTGGACCCAGGACACAGTTGCGTTTGTTCAAATACAAAAACAATTTGCAACTGAAAGCATGTGAACAGTTTTTCAATTTCTCCACAATTTCTTCAATTTCTTCCTACTCGCAGCCTTCTTGATGACTCATAGACTAGATACTAGCGCTGGCTTTGCCTCTGTACTCCCTGCTGCGCCCTTCCTCACGGTGAGCAGAGGTAGGGCCTTTACACCCTGCTTGTTAAGGACCCAGGTAGGAGATGGGAGGCGCTTTCCTATCACTCTAAGTGAGATAGCTAGTCAAGTTAACACATGTAAAGAAAGCAACAACTGAAATGGTCTGTTCAGTTGGAAGCCAGATAAAGTCTCATACATAAGAAGATACCATTTTTTTTTGGAGAAAAATGTTTTCATTTCTTCCCTCCTGGAGATTGCTGATCGTAATATTTTTGTCACCCATTAATATTTGAATGCAACATATTGTCAATGAGATGTACAACTTATACAGCACTTACACTGAAGTATTCTCACATCACCTCCTTGCTTTATTTCTTCCAGAGACGTCCATGCAGGCGCCACAATGGTTCCCTGTTTATATTGAACTTGACCTCTGACCCCTGACCTCCTGCATAAGCTTGGTAATCATTTCATTTTTATTTGATGCATTCTGATTGATTTTCTCCTTTTTGCCATTATGTGTCATAACATTTTCCATTACCTAAAGTTAACCTATTGTTAAGAGATTTGTTGCCTCAGTTTTTTCACTCCTCTCCTTTTTTACAATGTTTGTTTGTTATCATAAGTGTTTGTTTCTGATTTACATGTTTTCTTTGACTGTTGTACCTTATTTATTCATGTGTCCTTTTTTATTATTTCTCACTAGATTTTTTGTCTTCTGCTACTTCCACCCTACTTGAGCCATTAGCTTTACACAAATTAATCAAGATTCAAGATTCAAGATTCAAGATTTTTATTTGTCACATACATATACATACTTCCATACATATATGCAGTGAAATGTAATGCAACGCACCCGGTGATAGCACACAATAAGTCCTAGGAAAAAGTACAAAAATAAAATAAAATAAAAAGTAGAAAATTCCTTTCTAATAGACCGACTAACTGACTCCTAAAACGTAATACAGTAAGTGGAATACTTATAGAATAAGATAAAAAATATATAGAATAAAATACAATGAAAAATAAATTGAAATAAAATGGAATAGGTTGAAGGAATATGCCTATGTATATACAGATATGTGCATTTAAAGTGGCATGTGAATTAAATCACTTGTGTTTACACACATGTTTCATTTCTGATTATGTTTTCTAATTCTTTTCATAAAGTTGATGTGATCCAATCATATTTCCATTGCGTTCCCCCCTATTACTAGGGATTACAATGTCTCCTTTGTAGATAGCCTCTCTTCATTTTTCTGTCCTTAATTTTCTCTCTCGTTCTCACTCTTTCCGCGGTATGTATACGATTTGGGGGATGGCAAAGTCTTTGCATTTGAACGTAGCAATGTGAACAACAACAACAAAAAAACAGCGAGACAAAGATATAGTCGGATCAACATACACTTCAGCAATAGTACATAGTGTAAACAATAGTACATATTTTATAGTTCCTTCCCTAATTTGCAATGGCACCTTGCAATGCCAACCCAATGACCTTTCATTGGGTTGGCAAGGAAAACACCAGTCAGATATATGTTCAGAAAAATGTGGCAACTTATTCACGGTTGCCGGCTTCATCCTGGCCCACCTGGTCCTGGTGCACGATAGGCAGTGAGTGGTGGTGTTTCCAGTGGTGGTTGCCAACAGAGTGGCAAGCCAGGGTTGGATGTTAGAAGAGCTGGCAGCAGGAGGGAGAGGAGAGTCACAAGGTTGCCCCCCAGAGTAGTAGACTTGCTTGTCTCAGCAGAGTAAACATCACCCCTCATCTGTACACAGTAATGACTAACAGAGGAGGACGTGCACAGAAACACTATCAGGACTACTCCTTCATCCCTACAGGCCCCATGCTTGCTGCACCATCATTCTCCAGCCCTCACTCACCTAAAAACAAGCAAAAGGCTCCTGCCCTTATGCAAAATCTGTGGACATGGATATTAACAAAGGCTGTGTGTCCTGTCACCTCTACCTTTGTTTGTTTGGAGTGATGAGGTCAGCCTTTTAGGGGACAAGTTCCTCCTTAACTGGTAAGTCTACTGTGGAAAACAGATTTTGAGACATGGCCTTCACACGGGGTTATCTAAGTGGTTTGTATATTATACATATTTGTGAATGTGTGCTCAAATGCACACCAACTGGCATACTCTTATCGCTATCACTGCTAGTGTGGCATAACACCGCAGGAAATTGCGAGTGATCGAAAGCATCTTGGGATCTGACCTCTGTTAGTTTGACGGATTTTGTATTAATTGGTTTTTGTCTCTTTCTTTACACTGTTAAAGCGTTTAGTTGGGAGGAGAGACAGCTGAAATAGCCCAACATCATAGTAATGAGAAGCACATTATCAAATGTAATAACAATCAATGCAATTGTATGCAATTCCAAACCTAGTAACCTCATTATTGTCCTTGTGCAAACATTTTTTTCCACCAAATATCATCAGCTTTGCCCTGCAGGAAAACAGCAATAGATGTGCTCGGGTACTAGAGTTGTGGTCGATCAAATTAAATTTAAAAAACAATGCTTTCTGTAGAGCAATAACAAGCTCCACCTGAAATATACTCACCATGATAAATATCAAATGCATATGTTCACCTTACACTTGTTAGTGTAGCACAAACTAAAACTCCGCCCACAGTGGCATATATAAGAGGTGCTTCCAATTAGGAGTTCATTCTGCAGCGCTGCACAAAGTTGAACACAAACACACATTTTACTTTAGTTGCATTTTATTCATACAGCAGTTTTTAGTGCCGAAACATTTGTTATGCCTAGTGTAACAAAACAATCTTGAACTTTCTTCTGTAGTGAGTTGTTCCTAGAGCAGGATTGCTTTTGGTTGTAATCTTCAGGGATACAATATATTATAATTTTTCTGATCTGCCAAAAGAAGGGCAAACTAACAACATTTATTTCACAAGGTGTCACTTGGGCAATGCTCTTAATGTGATCCTGTCTTACCCTTGTGTTTGTGGTTCATTCTTGCCAATCCCAGCAGCTGGGTGCAGCATCCAAAAATCTCATTCATTTCAGCTGATGAAAAAGAACATGCTGGAAAAAGGTTAAGCGCATAGTTTTCATACAGAGAAGGGCACAACCCTGAAATTTGTATGGCGAGAAGAAGCTGACACTGCCTGAGAGTCAGTGAAGATGAGTGTTTGCTATGCCTGGTGATGTGAGAGACAGGGCGAGCAGAGGATTATTGTTAGCATACCCAGAAAGATCATGAATGCCAATGATTCTCCGAAGTGCAGCCTGAAGATTTACAGACTGTTCCTTTACCTTTCTGTCGATGTATGTCAGTACAATCCCTACCAGCACGGGTGCCTTTAGTCTGAGGGAAGTTGATGGTTTCCCCTAGAGCAATGATTCAACATCTGATAATGAACAAATGCCATTTCAGTTAAAGCCAGAAGTCACACAAGGGGGTGAAAAATAGCACTCACAAATGTAGTCCGCCACGCTCGAAGGAAGCATTAAAAAAATAGAATAGATGATAGTGAAATATATTTTTACACTTATAGTTAATCTAAAGCAGCACTATGTAACTTGTTTACCTTAGAATTACAGCTTCAAAATCATTTTGATGATACACTGCCTTGTAATATGGAGAATGACACCTCTTTTACACACCCGCCCCCTGAACGTCTGTTCTTGCACAACGTAACTTCTGCGTTCGGGTACGAAACCATGGGAAAGTGTGTTAGGCTTTACGGCACTACTGTACGTCATTTCTAGGCTTGGGCGTCAAAATCATCTATCAACGATCGACTTTTTTTTTATCCGCCACGAAAAAACGGTGTAAGTGCAGTTTACCGTGTTCTGAAGCTGGAGTGGAGGGAAGAGGGAGAGCGGGAGAGATGGGGCGGAGGCTCTCCCCCTCTCCGCTCAGAGCTGTCAAGTAACCACTGGTGATCGGGTCTCACTTCCCCTCTCCAGTCCCGTAAAGAGACTTTGAGGGGCAGGTGCTCAAAAACAAAAAGGAAAGGCACATGGACCCCCAGCTCCGGTTCTAGGCAGTTTGCTGCTCTGGGCAACCGGAGCAGCACAGCGGAGCTACCACCCACCGCACTTGCCTGTCGCTTTATATGCAAATCTTGTGATTATAATGTAGCAATATAGCAGAAGAATCTTTATTTGTCACATGACTGCACTACAACACATGCATATATATACATATATATATATATATATAAATATACACACACACACACACACACACACACACACACACACACACACACACACACACACACACACACACACACACACACACACATGCTTTTTGGGTGGTGGCCAGTGAAATGTGGCCTCTGCATTTTTCCCATCCTGGCTTGTCCTTCCTCCGGGGGCAGGCCAGGAGCAGTGGGCAGCATTCATTGACTTGGCCAGGGACCTGGTACCAAGTGTCCATCGCTGGTCAGACGATTTGTGCATGTTTTTGGTGGGGGTCCTTACTGACGTGAGGGGGAGGAAACCCCATGTCAGCACGAGGAGAACATGCAAACTCCGCACAGAAAGGCTCCTATTTGGGAGATAACCCACCGGAGCACGGTGCCAACAGCGCCCCAGGCGGGAATCGAACCCAGGACCTTCTTGCTGTGAGGCAGCAGTGTATTTTGTTTCCTTAGTTTCTTACCTGTATGGAAAATGAAAAACGTAACTCAGAAAACTGAAGTAGATTTTTCTTATTTCTCCTCCAGACAGAGGTGCGCGCCAGCTCCCGTGCCTGTCTTTTAATTTTAGGTCTATTTATTTTTGTTTGTTTCCTACATGTACAAAACAAAAAAATTAAACACAACTGAGTTAAGGGATTGTCCTGTACCCAAAAAAATATGCCTGCAAGTCCGCATACCATGCATGTCTCCCGGTTGCTATGGAACTTAATTTCGTAAAAACTGTATGTTTTTGTGTAAGTACTTTACTTGTAAACAATGAATCCTACACTTCTGGAACGGGGAGACCGCATTTGCAACATTCAATTCCGTTCTATTTGAGGGCAAATTCCCCCCGTGCGTGCGGTCAAAATGTCTGATGTATGTAATTATACTATACAAAACGTAGCCGCACCACCTCCCCGACGGTGCAGATGAGACAGGCCAGTGGTGTGCCCGGCACCCGCATGTCAGCCGGCGTGCGCCTGCACTCACGTTCATTGCGCCACAGGGTTTGTTTCACCCTCGCGCGTGCGAACCGATCTGCCGGGCCGAGCACATCTGCTACCTACACCGGTAGCAGGGGGTCCCCACGCCCTCTCTCCCCCGGAGCCGCGGGGAGTGCTCGCTGAAGCGGCAAGGTCTGTGCAACCTCAACGGGCCCATGTAACCTAGGTCTTATTATATTTGCATTTGTTTCGGCAAAAGCTGATGCCTGGTTGCCAGCCTGGAAACCACTTAGTAAGTGTTGAGCCCTGGACATGATGAGAGTCGTGATGGATTAAACTATAGAAAACACAATATTAGTCATTTACAAATAATTAAATGTGGCTGGATGTTTTATCATGCCATTTTTCAAGAATTTTAGACGTAACAAGTTATAAGATATTTATGTTAATAAGTTAAGTTATGTTATTAATTTGTTAAGTTATTTATGATTCTGGTCCGTCATTAAGATGCTATCGGTTGGACTCTCCACACATCAAAGACATTGCTCCTCTGTTAACACATGTAGCCTTATCAAGCACTCGTCACATCCAATCACATGTGAATCCCAATGACCCTGCAATGCTCATTAAAACCAGACAGATTTTGGTATTGTTGAACAGCTGAACACAGCTACAGTAGGTGCAGGGCTGATATGGCTATTGCAGCTGTCAGTTGCTGTCCCTTGTTGACCTGTTTTGTTAACTCCACCGCGGCATTTCACTGCCTGATTAGATGTCACTCAATTAAAAGCACATTTCTGCAGAGAGAGACAGGGGCCTCCCGAGTTGCCATGGATGCTGAACGATAGCTAGTGGAGGCGCCTAATGTGTTTCCAAGTGCACCATAATGAAATAGCCACGCTGTACCGGCAAAAATACACAGATAACCCAAACTTTAACACACAATCAATGACAGTCTCTTTTTCCATTGGAAAATTTTAAAGGATGCGCCTAGTAGGCCACAGAGGACTCTCCCTTTTTATAGTCAGCTATGAGAAGCACTAGGATTAATAGACCTCTCCTAATATACCTCGCATTGGCGGTCCCCTAGCACCCCGATCAGGTAAGGCCCAGCGAAGCAAAGATCATTTATAAGTGGTTCATTATTTTACCTTCGGATTCCTCTGTCTGGCATTGATTTAATAAACACTGATGTATCTGCTTGTTGAAGAGAAGTGCCGTTTTTCATTCCCCAGATTTGCTATCTTTGTTATCACAGTTATCTGTCGAGCTCTGGCATATCAGCAGTAATATCCCCCCCGATCTCGGGCGTGTGCTGGAATCAACATGAGCGAAAATAAAGTGTAATTCCTTCTTGGGAGATATCCCTTTTAATGTTTTACTGAATTATTGTTTGAAAGGAAATATTGTCTTTTATCTGTCCGCCTCAATGCCTGCTCATCCAGACATGGCTTTGTAAATGAACAGTGTTAAATAAAGTTCCGCCAAACTGCTCTGATTATCCGTGAAAGGATTCAACAACGTGTGACATCAACAGTGAGGTACAATAATTAATGATCTATCAATGTGTTCTGATGATTAATGTATTTGTTTTTGTAATTTGATGGGCCCATAAACTGTGTGAAATAGACAATGAGCTTTGCGATTTTCTATTCCCTGCGGTGAATTGAAAGCAGCAGCATTGAGGCTCACTTTTAAAAAAGCCCAGAGCAGTGATGAAAAGAATAAAGAACTCAGGCCCTGTATTATTAAGGTTAACTGTCAGTTAAAGCTCATGTCCTTGACCTACCTTTTTTGGCAAGTGAGAGGCTTGTTGTGCCTGTACTTTTGTACCTTAAAAGAGTCTCTTTTGAAGTGTTTAAAGCAGTTTTGTGGTCAGATTAGGTGTTTGTTGCTGGCACATCAAATGAAGATGAAAATAAAATGGAATGACCAATTTGGCTTGCATTAATCCCTCCTCTTCAGCTGCATCCTATTGATTTTCTTGTTCAGCTTCCCTGATAACAAGAATCATTTAAAGGTCACATTTTGATGTGTGTCAAAAAGAAAACAGCCTTAATGCATTGTGAGTGGCCTTTACGACTTGCGTTTGCCAGAAAGCAGAGGCTAAATCTTTGGCACTTCAAACAGAATACACAGAAAACTGGACTGAATGGCTTAAATGTAGTCTTTTAAGAACAGTGCATGACCGAAATCACGCCTCACTTAAGGAGTGAAGTCTTCTGGAGGGTAATTAGGAAAACTGATTCGGCTCCATTTAAATGATGTGTGTATCCCTTTAAGATAATAATTATCACTCGTCTTAATACTGAAATTATTCCCATCCAAGCACAGATTTTTAATTCAACAGAAGACTGCGGACTTTGCAAAATTTCACTGGTGATGCATTTACTTAAAATAGCTTGGCGCATGCTACCCTGACGGACATACAAAAATATTGCTAATGAGAGTGCCAGGTCTGTTTGGAGCCAAGCCTTTGCTGACATGACATTCATAACCAGCCCTATGTCTCTGTCAGGCTCAACAGTGTGAGGGCATGGCCCATGGAGTCATGATAGATGGCTATTAAAAAAATATTTATTCCTCTTTCTTTCTTTCTTTCTTTCTTCCTTTCTTTCTTTCTTTCTTTCTTTCTTGATGATAGATGATAGAAGGCTATTAAATAGTCTCTTTCCTCTTTCTTTCTCTCTGCAATCCTTTCATTTCTTTGATAGATGGCCAGATGATAGATGGCTTTTAAATAATCTTTTTTCCTCTTACTTTCCTTCTTCTTTCTTTATTTCTTACTTCCTTCCCACAATCCTTTCATTTCTTAACGTCTTTATGTTTTTCGGTTGTAAATGTCAGTGTTAGGCCACAGCGCTAGATGGAACACATATGCTATGAATACAATAACTGTTCAGAGATCACAGTGAGATCAGTGCCTCTCCTGGATTTCACAAACATCCAGCGCTGACCTTTACTTGCTCGTGCTCCGGGATATAGAGCCGTGCATCATGGGCCACCGCCTCAGGCACTTAGGATTCCAGGAGAGGAGACGTCTTCTGGGAGATGCTGATCAAATGGAAAGCGTGCAGTGTTATCAAAGCATCCACACTTCTGTTTGTACAGTTTTGAATAAAAGCCAACAATTACAGTCCATCTCATTCTCACATCCATATTTATTCACTTTGGAAATTGGAGAACGAACTACAAGTAAGAAAAAAAAAAACCATCAAATTGCAAAATTCATAGAGAAAAAATCATAGACTAGTGAAACATTTCTTTGTTACATTTGCTGATTGCTTTTCTTACTTAATTTCGGAGTGTTTGAGTCAATGAAATTGTGTTTTCAATGACAAGGAAATCCATTCCTACTCGCTGAACATTTTATATTAACTATTTTCAGTTTTCAGAGGAAATCCTCAAACTTGTGTTTTAGCAGCTCACAATAGTATATAAATAATGTTTATGGCTACTAGATGATTAGATTTGAGTGACATGTGTTGAGGGCCAGGTTAGTTAAGTCATGGGGCCCCAAAAAGAGCGTGATGAGAGCCACCTGAGTAAAGGGTGGAAGAGGAGCAGCGGACTCCTCTGCTCGCTATGCCTGGGTCAATATAAAACCTCATTACTGTGGTGTCATAGAAAATTTGTGCACTTTCTGCTCCATCTAGCAGCAATTTTGCTGGATAAGCACTGCTCTCGTTTGGCCTGCTTTAAGCATTTTCACTAAAGAAAGGCTTGCAAACAGGAAGCCATCGTTTCCCCACAGGGGTCCTGGCAGCCCAAATCCCTCGAGCGCTTGCCTCTGCTCTTATGTGCTATGTCATGCGTATGCATTGTCACACTTACGTGTTTGTGTGTGTGTGTGTGTGTGTGTATATGTATATTTCTCTCCCAGTTTGAGTGTATGCATTTGTTATCTTTTAGTTCTATCTTGTGTGTTTATGAATCTTGAAGTAGGTATAGAGGTTTGTAAAGTTTGAGGTGTTTATATAGTTTACTAAGTGTGGCAGTTCCGTCTGCCACACGCCACCCGAGTGGCGTTTTCAGGGCCCTCCAACACAGAGACACAGGCAGAGATGTTGCAAACACACGGGTTTATTGTAGTGCATGGCAAGATGTAACAAACCTGGAGCAGATGGACGCTTATCAGGAGGCTCTCCCCGTGTATTTGGTGGGATGGGTAATTTACCTGCTGCTTGTTGATTGCTCTGACGAGCAATAGGCCCACAACCACCTCTGATCCCAGGCCCAATTACCTTGACTAAACACAGATGTGACTGCTTAAACCACACCACCATACTCCCAACACCAATCTAAGGCGCCTACCCTAAAAAAAACAGACTCTGACACAGGGTTCCCATACCTAAACATAATTAAAGACTGGACTCTGAAACAGGGTTACCATACCTTCAACAAACAAAATGTCCAACAAAACAAAAACAGTCCTCTTTCCCGGAGACTTGGTCTCCCGGAACAGCACGGACAATGGGTGGCCCTCTCCCAGGGCGACGACAGACTCCCTTCCTCCGTTGCGGTGCCTAGAACCTTTGGCTACTTTGTTGACTGGTGGAGTTGTAGCCGGACTTGGTTGTTGCGGCGGTTGCTGGGAGGGGTGGCCTGGCTGCTACCCATGGTAGCTGCTGCAGCTGCTTCTTCCTCGGTCCCCCGCTGGACATCCTGGGTGCTGCTGCTGCCAGTCGGGGGAGGGCTGATGCCGTGGCCCCCCGTTGACCTGCTGGTGGCTTCAGTGCTTCTTCGGACAGCCCTTCTGTGTCCCTTCCACGTGCCAGAGAGCCCCTGTTCGGGCACCACTGTGGCAGTACCGCCTGCCACGTGCCACCTGGGTGGTGTTACACAGAGACACAGGCAGCGATGTTTCAAATGCACCAGTTTATTGTAGAGGGTTTGTTGTTATTATTATTATTATTATTATTATTATTATTTTATAGAGAGTTTGTTATTATTGTCCATCTGCTAGGAGCAGAAGGACACGTCATGACAGTGGCGTCATGACACACAAACAGGGGTGTTTGTGTGGGGGTGGGTGATTTTTCTGTTGCTCGTGGATTTCTCTGAAGAGCAACAGGCGTACAGCCACCTCTGATCCTGGGCCCAATTACCTAGACCAAAGACAGGTGTGGCTGCTCAAGCCACACCACCCCACAGCACACTAAGATTTCTGTTTTATAATTTGCTGACTGATTTTAATGCGGTGGTGCCTGTCGTTGCAGGGGGTTCCCCATATACCTTGGGTTGATACTCATGTATTAACGTAATGTATTAACCCAGCAATGAATTAATCTCCTAATTACCAAGGTTCTATGCTGCTGTTTGGGCTCACCTGTATATCAGTTGTATCTGCTCTAGCTTAGCCTCATCCACCAACCTCCAACGTTTCCCAATTCAAACGTACAATTTACTTTCTTTCCATTTCACCTCCCCTTTATCACAAAATAAGGCCTCGGAGAGATTATTTTTTACTATTAGTCTGGGGGCTGCAGAGGATGAGGGTTTTTATGTGTTGTTAGAATGTTTTTTTCTTTTTCTTTTTGGCTTCTCCTGCCGTGCAAAATTGAATCTTAGGAAAGCAAACAGAGTGACATGCTTATAAATATGGATGCTTGCCTTCTGGACTTGCTGCTCAGCCTGTGCCATGTTGGCTGTTGGCCCCATCACTTCATGGCAGAACCTTGTAATTTCACAGAGTGGTAAAAATAATTGAAGGAAAATGACAGAATTGAAGAGCTGTTAGTCCATGTTGTATGTATATGTATGAGTGTGTGTGTGTGTGTGTCTGTGTGTGTGTATATGTGTGTATATATATATATAAATATATATATATATACACACACACACACGTATTTATACATCTTGTTGGATAAAGAAAAGAAAAAGAAAACACATACAAAAACACACATGCAATAAACTAAACTTCACTACTTGATTTCAGTTCAGAAAGAAAGCGCATTAGGCAAGGAAGATATTTTAAATATGAGCAAGGTATAGTCCCTGGAATTACGGCCACCACCAATCAGCTTCTTTTTTAATAATTGAAGTGGAGACGGAGGCCTTTTAAATGCAGGGTCTCTTTAAGTTGGAAGCAGGGATGGTGTTATCTCAGTTTGACTGTCTGGAGAAGCCTGCCATGTACTGCAGGGAAGAAAGGGGCATGCTGTGTACCCTGGTGTGTGTTTGTGTATATGTTGTGTGCGCTTGTGATTTTCGATGTGTGTGTGTGTGTGTGTGTGTGTTTGTGTGTGCGTGTGTGCGTGCGTCCGTGCGCCAGACTGGCTGCTCCCTGCTGATCACCACCAGTGGAGTATCTGTGGGTGTCTGCCTTGTTAGCACCGGATGACTGGTGATGATCTGTGTGATGCCCCTCAACACTTGGAGTTGATCTTGCATTTAGTATCACATGCTAGCCAGCAGTCGTTTCAAAAGCATAACATTTACCCGAGATCAGAAGGTCATCATAGAAGATTGGCTTACATGTTTATCATCAGACATGTTGCCCTCACTAATAGCTTCTGACCTATTATATCCAAAAGATAAAACTGTTCCGAAGAAGTCCTTTTGACTGAAAGGCTGTTTTTGATATGTGATCAGTTAGTACTGTAGCTGGAGTTCACTGTGTGTGGGTAGATGTGGGTGTGCAATTCCTCTTTTCTTTTCATGGTTCTAATATTCCTGACAGCGTTGCATTGGAGAATCTTTTTTACAGATCCTTTGCAGCCAAATGGCAAACTGAACATGTCCTCAGGCACTGAACAATAAATGGAAAATGGGATCAGTCGGTAGACAACTATTGTCCTGTCTGCCTCCCCTCCACTTGCTCGTACTCCTACTAAAAGTTTGGTGAAATGCAGAATAGGATGTATGTGAGAGTCAATGTTGCCATAACTTAGCTATGGAATTGCTTTGCTCTTCAACTATGTGCCTGCGCTGCTGCCACACAGCAAGAAGGTCCTCGGTTCGATTCCCGTCTGGGGCGGTGTTGGCACTGTGCTTAGGTGGGTCATTTCCCGATTGGGGGCCTTTCTGTGTGGAGTTTCCATGTTCTCCCCATACTCACGTGGGTCTCCTCCAACACAAAGAAAGGACCCCAATTAACTATGCAGTACTCTTTCCTGTCCTGTCCCTGACCACGACATGGATCCATACACGGAATTGCATGTGTGTGTATGTATGTGTGTGTGTGTGTGTGTGTTAAGTGCATTACACCTCTGAGATTCTTCTAACAAATATTCTACTAAGGCAGCCAGTTTTTAAGAATTTACAGTTGACAGTAACCATGCCTTCAAAAAATTATTTTGTTTGAGTGGTTCATTGGAAGACTATGTGCATTCTGCCCATTCAGTATCAGAGTTTAAAGTTTTGAAAGAGAGGCGGGTGAGTTTTCCTGAAACCATGAACATGTCAGTGCGATAAGCATTGCTGGAAGAATTGACTTTGCTAAGGGTGTGTTGTACTGCATCCTTGGGCGCAGCCCATGAAAAAAATACATCCACTGAATTATCTTGTACATTATATAGCACAGCCCTAATGCAGCATCTGAGGCATTTTCTGTGTTTTGTTGAGTTGCGTTCAGTCGTGTTGTGTTGTGCTGTGCTCTCCTATGGCCTGTTCCTGGAGTGGAGCCCTGGGGCTCAACGAGGCACATAACTGCCCCTGTTGGAGGAGGCCTGCTGGCTGGCTGGAGCAGCAATACAGAGTGTGGCCTTCACAGTTAATCATAACGCCAACTCACTCTTGCCTGATTGTATTGGCGGCTCCAGGGATCTGCCATAATTGGATCCTTGTAAGTGGGCTGGAGGAGCTAAACAACCAGATTGCTGTTTGTTTATACCTTTTCATATATTAGTAACGTGCTGAGACTTCTCATGCAGTCTGGGACTTCTCACCACACTGTGCTCTAATTAGTAATTCATTCTTAACATATGCCTGGATTGTGGCCCTATCCAGCTATTTGTGATTAACTCCACCTTAATTAGAGTTACTGATGCAGACTTTGCCGGTGCCTGGACGTGTATTTGGCACTTAAAAAACACCAGTATGCCGCGTGGGTTCATGTGACAAAGAAGTGCTCTTGACAGATAGGTAAATTTCTTGCCAAGTATTTGGGGCTTTAAATTACCTAAAAAGCTCAAGGTACAGAATTACAGAAAGGAAAAAGTGGGAACAATTAATTTTTACAATCAAGCTAAACCCCCAAACACACACTCAACAAAACAAATAAACCTGATATAATTAATTTATTCCTTTGTTTGTTTTCTCCATGCACCGTATTACTTTATTACTATAGGAGCATAGGACGACACTCTGAGATTTTTCATCAGTTCTCCCCTTTTAAGACAGGCCCCAACACTCCGAAAGTACAACTTAATCAACTGGGATGGCATATTTCTTTTATCAGTTTCTTTGCAGTAATTATCCACCCCAGGCTGGTGGACAGCCCCCATGTCACCTTGGGGAATGTGTATGTGGTGAATATGTGTGTGCGTGTGTCAATGTATTCTAATGTGTCTCAAAATGCAAGATGTCCAATTGCCATAGTGACACATCAGCGGAAACTTCTCAAAGTGATCCAAAGAGTTTTTGCATGGGGGCACCCTCATACCAAAAGGCAGTAATTAAAAAGCGACAGCTTTGGCGATTAGCTCTCCAAAGGAGTTTGCAGGGAAACACAGGCAGGGATGGGGGCATTAGTCACATGGCTGAGAATTCCCCCGCAGATAAAGCTCATTTTCTCTAGCAGTGGGGTAGAGAGAGCAGAAAGCACAGCCCATTTGATTTTGGCCTCAGATGGGGCCCACAGGGGTAGCTGCCGTTTTATTTAAGGTCACTGGGAATAAATGGGATTTGGGCTGTTTCTGGCAGGTTGCAGGGACAGGGCCCAGACTGGGGCCTTCCACCCCAGCTGCCCCAAGGCGCCCTCTCCATCTCTTCTCGCTGGAGAGCACAGGTCTTTCCCTGCCTTCCACTTCTCACTGTCTGAAGCCCGGATAAATAGCTCACAACTCTTCTACCTCCAATCCTGGCAGAGTGTCAAAGGGTAATAGCATGTTAAAATCCCCCTCAGGTTGTTCAAAAGGGTTAACTTAGCAAGAAATGGATGCCAATGCAAAATCTCTTAATTCCATTTAGCTCAATAATGAGAAACAAAGCGAGGTGAAAACATCAGGAGTGTCTGCGTCTTCAGGATTACTATAAGGAAAACACAAAGTGCAAGCACCCCAATGTACACCACATCCAAGGCCCTCTGTGGGGCGACACTTTGCCTGAGCCACTCTGTCATAAAGCCCACAGTAGCCTTTCAGGGGAATGAGTTGCCGTCACAGTTTAAGGGCTATTCTCCCAGGTGGAGGCAACATAAAGCTACAGACATGGATCTGGCTGACAGTCGTGCTTTATATCCGTGGCAACGCTTTTGAGGAAATATGAGAGGATGGACTGCTGTCCCATCACAGCTTGATTCAAAGTGGGAGGGATTGGCTCTCAAGCCAAGACGCTCTGCAGGGCTGTGGATGTGTGAGTGGGTTGTGTGTTGTTGTTAGTGTGGTGGGGACTTGCAGGCGAAGTCCCTGCCCACTCCACCTTCACACCGAGACTTCTAGAGTGCTAAACAGGGAGTAACTGTGTATGTCATATCTGCCAAGTGCTCTGCCTAAGTATCACCATTCCCAACTTGTTATCGCCAATTAAATGTCTAATTGATAAAAAGGGCTGGTATCAGTAGTAGTCATAGATAATTTGTCAACAAATTATCTATGATATTACTGGTCATGGTAATCTGTAAATGTATCCTTATCCAGACATGTTGCAATAAGAAAACATTAAAAAATTTGAAATATTAATAAACAAACCAGGATTTATTGCATATTGTGAGTATCAACGGTTCTTGATGCAAGGTGCAGATATCAGCCCGCGCCACAATGCAGGAAATACATGTTTTTTTGGTTTTTTTTTTTCATCCAACATGCGCATGAAAATGAAGTTGAAATGTGATTATGCAGATTGAGAGGAGCCATGGGTATCAAATGTCAGATGTCAGGTACGCATTTTGAGACCCTTGTGGGATGGAGATGATTATCATGGTAATTATTCAGCTTTTGAACATTCCGTATTCTGCATGGAACACTTGGAAGCACATCTGCCCTGGGACCTGATGTTGTGTTTGTCTGCCGCCACAAACAGCAGTGTGTTGGGGGGGGGGGGGGGGGGGGGGGGGTTGTTGGCTGTTGGGGGGGAGAGGAAAAGAGGGGATGATGCATTTCAACTGAGATGAACTGGTAGAGGGAGAGAATGTTGCATCGTGCTGAATTCCCTCGCCTTACTTTTAACTCTTACCCTTGCCTCCTCTCGGCACTAAAGAGATTGGGCTCGAAGTGGAGCAGGAATCAGTCATCTTTATCTCCCATATGGGGGGTGGGAGGCTGGAGGGGGGCTGAAGTCTGGGCTTTCCTCTTTTTATAGCCTCTTCCCCTCCTTTTGTTTTCTTGCCACGTTCTCTGCATCCTTTTATGTGCTCTGTATTTTCTGAGGCCAGGCTTGTGGTTTAATATGCATGATAAATTTTATTCCTGTATTCATGCCCATTATCCGTTGGACTGAGCACCGTCGTCCCAAACGTGTCCTGTTCAGTCCCGATGACAGAGAGCGCTTTGGGTGGCCAATGGGAAACCGAGATTGCCTCACCCATCCCAGAAGTCGTTAACCCTGTGACTAGGGAGTGGCCCGCCACCCGCACCCTAACCCTGTTCCCCATCGCACCCATTTCCATCCGCCATCCTCATACCTTCATGCCCCTCTCTTTCCCCACATATTTTGCTGAGCACAGAGAGAATCCTAAAATCCCTGATCGTTGCCTTCTATCTCGCACACTGAGCACAGAGCCCACATTCTCCACAAAACACTTTGGTTGTCTACATTGATAATAGATAAAATACCTTTTTTATATAGTCATTTATTAGGCCACGCTTATGCTTAGAAAGTAGTGTGCTTCAGCTTAAATCAAAAATCATCTGTTGATTTCTTTATTTTTAATGACGCCATAACAATGTTCACGTGGCACACAAGGGGTCCTCTATATAGACTCCGGTTGTTCTTCAGAGTCTTTCTTGTTCGACCACTTGACCTGTTTTGATGCGAGGGGGGAGTTCTGGCCTGAATACTCAGTGTTCCCTATTTGTGGCATTGAGACCTTGACCTGCAGGTCACACACAGAAGGAAACATGGGAAAGGACAAGAGGAACAGACAGTCGAAAAGGGGTTGAGTGAGTTTTCAGAGACAGGCTCACGGCTCCAGATGCATTTTGTGCCACCATCGGCTAAAAAAAAAATAGAAAAACCTCCACTATGAATTGCTAACTAGGGTCGACCTAGGACAAGTCGGGCATGTAAACAGTCATACTGGCCTTCTAACAAGCTTGACTCCCACATTTACATTCTTCTCTGCTCCCTCTGGCTTCCATTATACATGAAGCCCCTTAGTCATGAATGCAAGCATGTATCCAGGAAAAAGACAGAGTACATTAATTACAGACAATCTGTCTATTTACTCACTCTGCATCATACTGCAATCTTTATCTTTCTCACTGTAGTAGTATACGTAATGTACATAATGACGTTGTCTCCTTGATTGTCCTGTGGTACAATGTTCATCATTCCGCCTGAGCATTTTACGATAATGTACTATTGCTATGCCATGCTACACTATGCTATGTTTTCATATATTACACATGTTTTGTGTATTTTGATATCAGCCATCAGTAATGGAAAATCAGTCAGCGACAACCTTTGGGAGACTCCTTTCCAGGTGTCATAGTTCCTTTCTTCTTGTCCTGATCAGCAGTTTATCAGAAACTGATCAGATGGTAAGAATGACTCTCTCTCTTTCTTTTGCGTACACCTACACACCTACACACCTACACACACACACGCACGCACGCACGGCCCTTGTCATTGTTGCTGTTGCAGTGAGTGGTTTCTTACATTTCAGATTGTGTGTGTGAGTTTCTGTGTTTTTATTGTCATCTTAGAAGACCTTGCAGACATGTGAAGACACCAGTGAAGAAGGAAATTAATATAAAGTCATTTAACAAATATATAAATAATAGAATGCAGGCTTTTAGTTGCCTGCATTTATTATTGCCTTTGTAGTTGCTGACTGCATCATAAAAGTGAAAAACTTTTTTTTTTTGAGGAGCTTTGTGCTTACGATTGTTTTGGTGACAGCTCCATTTCATTGCAATTGCTTCCCTGTGTGTTATTTAATTTTCTTTGTTGTGGTGTAAACATGGATTTATTTGTGTGAAAATGAAATTACTCTGGCCTTTAGAGATGCTGTAAATAGAGATTTTTGGTCTTTTATATCTCCCACGCCCTTCAGTGCAGATAGCCGGTGTAGCTTCTAATTTATTCAAGGCCAAGCATCACTCACTCCATGTTAATAACACGGTGGGCTGAAACTCCCAGATCAGCACAGGATGACATGGCCTAAAACACATAGGCCCCATTCATCAAGGTGTGCATTTTTGTATTCAGAGGTTTACTAATGCATTCAAATGAGGGCACAATGAGCCAAAGTCACTGAAAGTTGCTGCGGGAGTGCTCGGGCGATGTGGCAGCTTTTTATGCCTTTCTCTGACAATAGATCTCAGTCAGCGGATGCTTTTCCTTTTCAGGCCGTGTGGCATTGTGGCAATGACTAGCTTCTAAGAAAGGAGAAAGGATGGCTTGTCAAGGTCAGAGTCGTGCGCTAATTAGTGTTCACTGGTGAAGCGCTGCATTGACTCCTATGCCCTTCACCCCTGAGGCCTCATGGCATTGTGTGTGTGTGTGTGTGTGTGTGTGTGTGTGTGTGTGTGTGTGCGTGCGTGCGTGCGTGCGTGCGTGTGTGCGTGCTTGTGTGTGTTGCATTTCTATCGTGTTTATCCTGCCCTTTCTCCTCAAGAGCCCAGCCATTTGAGACTGCCTGTACAATACAGATCCTCTCTATCACAGCCCACCTCCCAGACTCAACTCGATTGGGGCAGTCATTTGTGACAAGCAGAGAATTAAAGAGATTGAAAAAATAGAGAAACAGAGAGAGGGAGAGAAACAGGGGAGGTGGCGTTGAGTGTTGGGCTTTGGGTGCTTGTTATAGCATGAGATCAGCCATACAGAAGATGGTGAAGGATGGAAAGACGTGGTGAAAGAGGGTAGGAGACAGTTGAGGGGCAGAAAAGAGCCAACCGATTCTAAAAAAAGGCAGCTGGCCGAATAATGACGTCAACACAGAATGCAATGGCAAAAGTTCAGCTATATCTTAAGGGGTAAATTTAGGCCCTTCATTTGGGAACAGTAATTTCCTCCAGCTCTGTCTCTGAGCTATATTACTGTGGAATCATTACACTAATTCATCATCCTTGACTTCTTCATGTTTTCTGCAGCACTAGTGGTAAAAATGGGCTCTTTAATTGCCGGCCATAGGAAGAAAAAATATATATATTTATATAAATATAAATATATATGTATATACTGTATATATATATATATATATATATATATATATATATATATATATATATATATATATATATATATATATATATATACTTTTTTTTTTTACATAGCATTTCTTGCTTGCGTTGCTTCTCATGAACCGCCTGCATGAAACTGTGTTCTTAGAATTGCCTGTGTTAAGTCGTTAAATTATAACTCTACCCTCTTGTAGACCATTTGAAGTGATGAGAATGTTGGTGTTATTTGTAGCTATATTTGTATGCATTTTGCTATGAATCATTGGTTTGTTACTCTATATAGCCCTCAAAATGCATTACTGTAAGTGCTGTGCTCTACATAGAACAGTTACCCAGGGATATTGATCCAATTTGGCTTCAACATCGTGCTTGGCTGGGAATATTCGTGCTGGATCCTATTTAGCTGTGTTTTTTAGTTCTCTGACATACAGCGTAGTATCGTATTGTTGTTATTAAACATGGCTGATATGTATTCCGTCTCTGTAACGCTTTGCTAGTAGCGTTGAAGGAGATATGTTAACAAGTCTGTTCTCTAAGCAGCATCCATATGGATGTCTCCGCCCTGCTCCAGTCAGTGTAGTGGTAACTCACAGACAGATGAAACACATGGCATGGCGCTCGCCTCCATTAATTTTTGTTTATTATGTATTTATGCTCTAAGCCTGAGATTTGCTATGATCAAATGCAACTGTTTCAGCATGGATCAGCGGTTAACTTTGGTACGCCACAGCCTCCATCACGCCCTGCTCTCCATCTATCCCCCTGTTTCCTCATCTGTTCACCGTTCATCCACTTCCCCCCACCCCTCATCTTTCATCTCTTTACTTTTCTCCTCATATACGACTTTTAGCCTCTAGTGCATCTGTACGTACATCCTGTATAGAGATGTGGGCTTTCTGTGAAAATCTGATCAGTTCACTCAATGGTCAAAGGCCATTTTTAGCCTTATTAGTAAAATCCAGAGGCTTAAGGAAACTGGTCTAGAAAAGTACACTGCGTAGTCTTCCTTTAAACTATTTTACTTCAGCACACTTGTGTACAGATCCTTTGTATTTTAATCTAGGGAGTCTCTGTTGTCTTTGATCTTAAACTCGGACGACGTAGTTCATGAACTATACATATCTTCTAGCCAACTCATCTAAAATAATCACATTTTAAAGGACATGTGGTTCAAAACTCTTAGCTATTATTTGAATGGTATAGACTAATTTGTATAACAATCTGCAACCTTATTGAAATGTATTACGTTACTTTCAAATGAAAATATTTCAAACTTTTTAAAGTTATGTTTTTTTTACTTCAATCAATAAATAACACGTAATTACTAAAAACGAAACCAGTACCCAACAAAATAGATTTCCCCAAAGAGAGAAACCCAAAGATTGCAGTGAATATTTAGCCTCCTATTCCTCTCCTCCTATTGTCAGCGTGTAAGAGAGACATTCATTTTACAGTGATTATATCCTAATGTCACGTCGTTAAAACTTTTAGCGTATTCCAGTAAAAGGAAGACCTGCTCTCTCAGCAGTTCTCCAGTGACATACTAGCCCACAGTGGAGGATTGCAGGCGCTTGTAGTGACTCTTGTGAGATGAGTGAGCCGGTAGACATGCAATCAAGAACAAATAGCCGATGTGCTAAAGTAGAAGAAGAAATGCTACAGAGATGCAGGCGCATGGCTGATCTGACATCTGTTATTAATATGTCCGATTTACGTGAGGCCGTCCAGCACCTACAAGTCACTTACAGCACAATTGCAGTCTTCAACATCCGACCTGTATTAAAGCGCTCAGGTCAAAGCCTGCCAAAGCGCTGTGCCAGAACATAAATAGGTAAACATCATCTGGTAGAAAGGGAAGTGTTCTGTTGGGAGAGACCAAAAATGACAAGTATGCAATTCAGTGCTTACTTCCCCAAACATTGTGGGTCATCAAAAGAGGGCACAACATTGTCCCACCTCCTGAGCATCCAAATACTTTTACAGACCAGGGTGGTGTAAAATGCTACGTCAAATTACTACACCCAGAATCTGAAAGCCCTTCTCTGGCGCTCTCCATCTCAACCTGTCGGAATTGAGCTCTGCCTTTGAAGTGCCGAAAATTTATGGAGTTATTTTCAGCAGGTTTGGCTCTATATTTGGCATCTGTGAGTTCCTAGTGTTGATGTGTCATGAGGCGAATGAGAATGTAAACACACACGCTACATACTGGTGGCGTAATGTAAACGTAATGGATAAAAGATTGGTATTAAAGAAAAAATACATAATATATAATATTAACATCATTTAAAATGTATATATATTATAATAGTGGCTAAAACGAATACAGGGTTAGGATGTTATTAATTCAGTCAACCTATACTTAAGTCATGAATCATAGAGGTTACCCTGATTATGATGTTGATGTACTGTACAGAGATAAAGTTAAAAAAATGTATAAAAATAATAATAATAATAATAATAATAATAATAATAATAATAATAATATTATAAAATAATAAATAAATAATAAAAAGAGCAACACTGGATTTGAACATAGCATTCTCAGACCATAATTATAATAAACTCACTTAAGCTGGTTTAAATTAAATGTTTGTGCTTTTAACCATTGTTAGGCACAATCGTACCCATAACATGCAATTGTGGGGCTCTTGAGTTTTCTGTTTTTGTTAGGTGAGGATGAAGTGCGGATCACTTGTGCGTTGCTTTGGTTTCAGTTGAATTGCATTCTGTAAAGCACACTTGAGATGGCTACATCAGACAGGAATTACAGATTTGAGAGACTGACCCCAGTGAAATCAAGTGAACACTCAAACATTCAATGCCATTCTAGCATTCAATGCAACAATGGTGGCATCCGAAACTACTGAAGGCATTTCAGCCGTTCATAAAAGAATTATATTTTGGTATTCAAATAATATACACGTATATAAAATTGTACTCAACTTTTCTGCACCCCACAATCACTGCTACACACAAGCACTAATATTAGACAATAATTGTTCCATGCTGTTAGGGGGAAAGCATCATTCATTGACTTGCCTGGCCAAATACGATGGCTGAGAAAATTGAACCCACAGTGGAAGACATTTGTTTTGAATGAATATGGACAGTCTGGCTTGCTGTTTAAACAGTCTCAGCGGCTTTGGGCAGGTGGGGGAAGAAAGCTCTTATCTGTCTTCATCGTAATATCAAGGTCATGGATGGGTAGCTGAGCTAATCTCCTTCTTCTCATATATCTTATGGAGCGAGAGCGCTGGCAGGCTTTCCGCACATTAAGCCCTCTCCAGCCAAAGACAGAATATGACGTCTTCTCCGCACAAGGAAATATGGAGAACGACATTTTTGTTCCTATTTGCGTACAATAGGGCGATACACACATCCACACCCAGACAACAGCTGCTAACTCAGGAAAGGGATAATCTATGCATATTGGAATTCTGCGCCAAACGATATAATCTTCAGCATCTGCCTCATTATGCACGGAATAAACCATTTTGTGCACATAATATTTCCAAGGAGCATATCCATATAAGGTTATTAAATAATGCCATATGCTTGGATGTCCAAAATTAATACACAAAAGTGTGCGCATGAGTGGTACTAGCCGTGGAAAAAAAGCGGTCTCTCATCAATGGTTTCATCGCACACAAGGTTTTGTCCCTGTTGTTCATTAGAGTTCTGAAGCAATAATTAACAAGGCTTTAAAACAGCATTTATGGATCACCTGCTGTCCCCCCCAATATCAATTTTGTGATTGCACAGCAAAATACAACAAGAGACATTGATGCTAACGTCTGGCACCCAAACGCCTTGCAGGATCAGTAACTCTCCAATTAATGCATTATCGCTCAGTCTAGCGCCTGGCACCAGAGCACTGAGCGCTGATCTCACCACAGGAAGTGTATATTTACGAAAGGCAAACTTCTTTTTAATAGGACCCAACAAAGGACTCAACACCCAGGAAGTACAAATGCAAAGCGCAGACATGTTTTGTTTCATAGAGCTCAACTGTACTGTGTCGTCATGACAGAATTCGATCGAACAATGACAATAATTGTTTTCATTAAAAAAATATTTGATAATAGGGTGGTGGGATATGATCTGTCACAGATCAACCTGGGCCCCTATCGTGGACTGAACACCAACTCCTTTTAGCGGAAACCCTTTCTTTGCAGGAATCACAGTGCCTTTTTGAAATGCAATATATTTGTCATGTCTGGGACCGCCAAATCTCGAGGTAAATATTATCATCCAACAAACAAACAAACAGTCTATTGTGTGGCAGATAAAGGCGAGGCGTGCGGTGAGGTTAATGGGACTGGGCTATTAGCATTGTCACTCAGTCTGCCAGGTCTGACAGTGGAGCTCAGTCTGAGGGCCTCTCCTCCCCTCGTCCACCTGCTTATCACCAGATAAATTAACTCTGGCAGACAGGAGAGGCAGGTGGGTGTGTGGTTGGGGGGCAGATTCACACCTATCAGAAGACGGGAGCACCAGGCACAGATCATTGCTCTGTTGACTCTAGTTAATAGCATGGGGCCGCAGTGTAGTTCCTGACATATCTGTCAGATGTTTTTGAGGGGTCTGGGAAATTAGCATGCGGGGCAAAAGAGTAAACGTTTGATAATTAAACTCAACCTCGTGTTTATCGGAGGTGACGACACTGACCCACAAACCTTTCATCTCATCACCTCTTAACTTCTGTGCTTCTGTTTTAAAACACATTTTACAACCATTTCTGGTGTAAAATAGCATTCAAAGACACTGTGACTTTTAACTCTGTTTTGTCCTTTCCAAACCATGTTGAAAAAAAGCCAGGATGTACTATCTCATTTCCGTCAACCTCTCTGGGCCTCTCTTTTTGATTGCTCAGAGATTTCTTTTGAAATAATATCTCCCCTTCCATCCCAGTTCTGGAATAAAACTGCAGCAGTTGATGGACAAGGATCTCAACAGAGCTTGAATGGTGGAATGCAGTCTTCAATGTCATTTTGAAGACTGCATTTGATCATTTTGACGGAGGAGGGCTGCCTATTCTTATTCTTTTCCGGGAAAGCAACAGATTACTAACTCTGGACCTTTATTGGGTTTAATGTGACAAATTCACCTGGCGGGTGCTCTCGTTTTAATCGGTTGCTCATCAGAGTACAATGTTTTATTCCTCAAGTTGATGGTGACATTACTTCAAACGTAATGTCATTCCTTTCAGACTAAACGGTGCATTGAAGATCCATAGTGTAACTGTGTGGTCTCTGGCTAGTTAGAAATGAAATGATCTTGGGTAAGCTGGGTGACGTTGGCGGGCACCCAGAGCGCTGGAACGGGGGAAGATTAGGGGCATAGCTAAAAGGGAGCAGTAATTGAATTCCAGAGATCCTGACATACATTACACCAAACCAAGAGACAAGAGAAAGCTTTTTTGCTCGATGGTGGAAACGAGAGGGTAGAGAGAGGTTAGTCCCCCACCCCCACACACACACACACACACCCCTGAGTGCCACTCAGCAAATGCCGGATCCACTGCTGTGTTAACAGTTTCTGTTCTCACCGGGACGGGGGAGCCCTAACTGTCACCCACCTCCAGTTGGCTGAGGCCGGTGAAAACACTTTGCTGTGTCTACTTTATATTAGAGGTTAGAAGATACACAGCCCTGCCCGGAACTCTCCGCTCTGCCGCTGAAAAGTGAACTAAGATATCCACAAAAGACAGCCTTTACAGAACTTGTGATCAAGCTATTTGCAAATTTTACGGAAGGAACCCCCCCCCCCAAAAAAAAAGTCTTGAGGCTAACCATCAGAAGCACATAAGTAACAGCTGGAGGTTTTACTTCTGTAGCGGTCTAACACGCTTTAGAGAGTAAAGTCAAAGGTTTATTCCATTTAGATTTGCAAGGAGAATGTCCTTGTTTGTTTAAATAAACCAGCAACAAGGCGGCATGGAGCATGGAGTGAAGTGGGCCATTTTAGAAAGGATGGGTCCTAAATGTGGGAAATGCTGCTGTACAGATTGCCCACCACAGGGAGCTGCCCTTTTCCCCTCTAAAAAGCCTTGCACTGCCATTCAAAAAGATTCATGCAATGTTTATTCCCTTTTGTATTTCCATGAGTCCCATATTTATTCCTGAAAACATCCCCTGTCCTCTGTGTGGTTGCCTCCTGGTGAGGCACAGTAAGACACATCCATTATAAATGAACGGACACCATGAGAATGTACTGTATAGATGGATTATTTACAGATCTCATCAAATCACCAAGTTGTGAAAGACATCATCTAAATCACTGCAACAGTAAACTCAGTGCTTTATGTGTCTTAGAATGTGTAATTACTGTATAATACAGTACCAAAAATAAACAATATATTTTTTTAATCAGTATCATTCATAAACCATACATGCCATATGTTGTTTTTTTTTGTAGTAGGTAAAATTTAAAAACAAAAACATACACCATGTCAGCATTTACATTTCTGTGTACGGAAGTGAACTGCAGATCATACTACAAAGGGCTGTTTGAAATCTAATTTCACAATGCATGATGCATGAAAACAATCACAACCGATATCAAAGATTCCGTTAGTGGCAGTAAAGGCAGGTGAAAGCATTTTGTATATGAAATGAAAAAGCAAAATGTCAGCTTAGAACTTGATCAAGGATCCAAGATCCAAGAAGCCACCGTATTTTGTATTTCACTATTGGGTAGTAGTAGTCACAGTGCAACAATGACATTATATATTATTATTATTATTATTATTATTATTCATATTATTATTATTATTATTATTATTAATAATTGTAATATTCTCAAGAAGAGAGGTTACACAAATGGTGTGAAATCCGTTTAGGACAAATCACTGTATTTGATGGACCCAGAGAAACAGCCCAGATCAACATGGAGAGGAAAATAGCAGATAAACCATCAGGGAGGTGGCCAGCTGGTAGGTAAGCTAGTTCCGCCGCGCTGATGGGCTAATACCGTTGCATCTTACAACATTCAACTTCGCAACACAAGTGAAGATGACAATCTGGTGCCGAGCCAAAGGTTTCAGGGAGTGAGGCAGCAGATAGTGTGGATGTTGAGGGGGTGGAATGGAGTGGAGGTGTGTGTGTGTGTGTGTGTGTGTGTGTGTGTGTGTGTGTGTGTGTGTGTGTGTGTGTGTGTGTGTGTGTGTGTGTGTGTGTGTGTGTGTGTGTGTGTGTGTGTGTGTGTGTGTGTGTGTGTGTGTGTGTGTGTGCGTGTGTGTGTGCGTGCGCGTGCGCGCGCTGGAACTCTCTGTGGTTTAGGCAGTAGCATTCTTTACAATGAAGAGGGAGAGGATCAAAGAGTGAAAGTTTAAAGGGAGGAGGGGAGTCTCCTCTCCTCTCCTCTCCGGTCGGGAGGCGTCCTAAGGTATCTGCGGTGTGTATTGATGTGGCGCTCCGTTGCAAGACTCTCCTCTCCCTCCTCCTTTCCTCTTGCACCGTCGAAGCTAAACGGGCCGCCGCTTAAAAAAACACCGCTTTATCAAAGACACCACTTAAATAGTCCGCGCCCCCCCACTCTGCTCCTCTGTTCTTCTGATAAATATTATGCCTTTCTGGCTGAAGCGCCGCAGAGCGGCCGGGAAAGGTGGAGAGTGAAGACGCCGGTTTGCGTTTTTCTTCAGAGGCGCGGCGCAGAATGGTGGACTGAAGTCGGCTGCGATTCCAGCACGCATTGTGTGCCTTTCACTGCAGCGGTTCTTTGTGTCGCCATCGGGCCGCTATACAACTAATGCAGCGCTCGAAGAGAAGCTGCTCTACAAAGGACTTGGCTCCAGAGCTCCACCTGTATCTTCTCGTGGCCTGCTAGATAATACGCACCAAGGAGTGGCTTGTCACTCAGACCAACACAACGTCAGGACCGGATTGAGTCTGCCGTCGGTGGGGGGGCGGGACGAGCTCTCCCAAGCGCTTAACAAATATTCCGTGACGTGTTGTGGACGCACTGCTTTTTCATTTCCCTACGGGAATTGGGAATCAAGCAACTAGCTCATGGACAAATAATGTCTGATATTAATACTAAACTTAAACTCTCGCTTTACCCCATGTTGCCCGCCATGTCCATTTCCATCCGGCTAATTATTGCACCTGTCATTTAGAAATCCATACTTGATACCAGTGCATGACCATGAGCAAGCCTCTATTAAAAGCCTTCAGTTCCAGGGATTAACAACTGTGTTCTATATAGATTGGCACAGTGTCAAAAAAAAAAGGAGACCAAAATAGAGCGGGAGGGTAAATAGGGGCTGGCAGAGATTATAACGTTGGATATAATAAGGCCAGTTTCTACTCTAATTGTGACAGAGCCGAAGCTTTGCAATTATGGTACAACACACACGCGCTGTAAGCTCGCAGACCAGTGGGGACGGGGGATCAGACAACCTCTACAACTTTAAGATATACTATCAGATTATGCCACTATTAATTAGACACTCTATGACAACACCCTTATACCGCGTATCCTCTCCCTACATGGAGCCAGGCAGGCAAGTAAACTTAGATCAATAATTACACAAGGACTGTCCGAGCTCCTCCACAATTCTGTCACCAAATTTCACACTAATTGGCCACACCAGCTGAGAAGCCCCAGAAAAATGCTTTTATATTGGATCGGGGTGGGGCTGTGTGTTGTCTCGGGGGATGCTGCATTACCTTCCGCATCTACACTTGAGGCTAAAGGCACCTCTGTATTGATGCAGGTGCAGGTTGTGTTCATAATACATTTATTTTAAATGGTGTCAGGCTGTGTTAGACATGCCTGCATAGTAAGTATTGATTCACTCGTGCTTACATGCATAACCAAGTATACATTTATTTGTAATGTACAGTGTACTGTAGTATGGAGCCGCCTGTGAAAATGATCTAGACATAACTAAACTTGGTGAATTGCGATAGACTTTCCATGAAACTATTCTTTATTTATTTTATTTTCCGATTTCGGTCACGACTCATTCATTTAATTTAGTTTGATCAAACATTTATTTCCTATAATAGACACAAACAGACATTATCTTCAACAAAAATGTGGTCAGTCAAAAGGTCGCAGCTTTGGTGGCAAAAACTAAATGCAACCAATTTAGAGGGAAAATATTGTTCGGGACCCCAATCTCCTGAAAATGTTAACAAAGACAATTCACAGAGAAGTGGAATTGGAGTATGAGCGACTGTTTTGAGAAATGTTGTTTTAGATGAGTGTGTCTACATTCCATATTTTATTGCAGGATGATGAGGATTGGAACAACTCGAATCGTATGAACGCAAATCATCAAGATTGGAAAGTGGCATCAAGGTCGAAAATGCCCGCCATTATCATTTGAACGAAGAAACTACAATTGACATTAGTCAGTTCTCTCACACGCCCCTACTGTCCCTCTCTATCTGCAGGTTTATTTGCCGGCTTCCACCGTACTCTTCTTTAAAACAAAGTAAATGTAAGCTAGAAGACAAATCTATTCAACGGCATAGTCAATTTGGCCTTATCGGGTATTCTTTAAGAACGTCCGTATTGTAGTTGTTTCTATTGTCTTATATGCTGTTTTGTTGTAATGTTCCTTGTGTGTTCTACACTGGGGACTGGAGATCGTCTGGCTTCTCTTGTACTTTTAATCGTACAAATGATTTGACCTAAATCAATCTATCAACTTTGCAAGAATGAAGAAATACATGACACGGCAATCCAAATGATAACGTTCACCCGGCAGTCGCTCGTCGTTTTTTTTCCCAAATTCATTGTGACAGAGAGGTGACAGACAATAAATTTGTTCCTCTTTTTTTTCTCCCTCTCGTAATTTTTTCATCAAAATTAGAACACAATATAATTCATTCTAATGTTATGGGACAGAATGTAAATGTGTTATCTTCATTGTCGACATCACAAATGTTTTCATCAGCAAGGATTTCATGTCGTACATGTTTTTTTATTCACGCTGCGGGCGGGCATGCGTGTGGGTTTGTGTGTGTGTGTCTGTGTGTGTGTGTGTGTGTGTGTGTGTGTGTGTGTGTGTGTGTGTGTGTGTGTGTGTGTGTGTGTGTGTGTGTGTGTGTGTGTGTGTGTGCGTGCGTGCCCATGTGCGTCAGTGCATTAGCATGTGTGTAAAGCATGTGCATGAGTGCGTGCACTTGAGGTGCTGTCACAACTGTGCGGAACAGTAAGTGGATGTCTCTGTTTATTGGTATGTCCGTGACCCAGGTCTCATTTGCTTCTTAATGCTGGCTGGTATTACCCTGGCTATTGATTGAAGAGAGCAAGAAGCCCGGGAGTCCTCCGGTTTGATCTGTAACATCCTTTCATTAATTCTCCACTGTGGGCATCGCACTGAATACAAAGACCCTGATGGAGTCTAATGTGGAGACCAGACAGAGCC
Organism: Zeus faber; assembly: GCF_960531495.2. Lineage (NCBI taxonomy): Eukaryota > Metazoa > Chordata > Actinopteri > Zeiformes > Zeidae > Zeus > Zeus faber. The sequence continues at coordinate 18,491,482 of NC_137194.1, read as the reverse complement.
GTGGAAGGGGAGGAGAGGTTCGTAACAACGTCAGTAAACAAAGGCCAACCGAAACAGAGATTGAAAGGCTGGCATCTCTCAGCTGTCAAATATTGACCAGGGAGGAACGTCCAAGCTGTCAGACTCTGACCGTCAAATGAAAAGACATGCGTTGAAAGGCTACAGAGGGCAACGTTTATTCGTGCGCACGCATGCGTGTGTGAATATCAAGGTTTTGTGGGTTCAGTCCCGTGTCTGTGAAACAGCAGGGAGGCTTCAATAGCGGTCTTTCTTTGGTCATCAGAGTGCCATAGTGGTCTGTACGGCGGGGATGAGAGATGGAGCTCGGCGGAGACAGACAGCCTGACAGACAGCAGTGAGGCTGCTGTCACATGAAAGGTGGCTTTGCATTGCTGACAGGTCCATTTTAGGTGTGTATGTGTATGTGCGTGTATGTGTGTGTGTGTGCGTGCGTGCGTGCGTGAGCGTCTGTGTTTTTCAAGCTGCTCCCGTCCAGGTAAATGAAGAGATCAAAAGCAGGGGCTGGAGCGAGCCGTTGCTATGCTAGTGATGTGAGGCCTCTTCCTCTTAGATCTTGGGCGTTTTCTTCTGGCTGCATCACGGTGCCCTGGCTGTGATGGAATTTTAATGATAAGTTCGCTAAGATGGGATTGTGATCGAGCATAAGCTATCCGCTGTACCGCAAACATCTCATACCCACATCACATACTCCCCACATAAATCCCAGAAAGCCAACAGACTGCATCCCCTGAAAAAGTTTTATTTGGACATCGAGCTTTTTTTGATAGAGGCATACTCCACAAACTTTGGATTTCCGTTCCCAGGGCCAGATATTGAGTAGCGGGCGCGGCTGTGATGCCTGTAAACGCGGAGGAAAAAAAAAATAAAAAATCAACTCTGGATCCGGTGCTAAGTGTTTTTTAAGGTTGAGTGAAGTGCTGTAAAAAGCGCCATCTCCTCCCTGAGGGGACACACCCATCCAGGCGGGGTGAGAGAGGTAGCGCCGGCGAGATGGACAGGGCAGCGGGCGTCTCTGGCGTTGAAATTGAATCTGGTCCCAAGTTTGTGGTGGAAAAGTCAAAGTGACAGAACAGTAGATAATAGGTTTGCTGTAGCGTCACGCCTGAGTGTGCGTCCGCACTCGGGTATTTCTGGAACGGTCCAGTTTTCTGACGTTCTTATGACAGGTCTTTTCCTTTCTCTTTTCCCATTACACTGGTGTGCAGCCAGAGCCCATTTCACTCCACCACTTTTAGCATGCTCCATGGATCGCTCCGTTGCCTATTGCTGCTGAGTGCTTAGCCATCAAAAAAAAAGTCTGATTTGTTATTGATAAAGTAATGTTAAAACAGCTGTAAAAAAAAAAATGAAGCACGGCCCTGTTAGTACGTGCCCCCCACGTTTTATCCTCTCTAGCCGCATTGTTTTATTTGAAGACACCGTCGTATTGAGAAAACAGTTGTATTTTTTAATTTCCCCGCCGATAATATTTTACCTCGGACGCGAGCACGAGGAAAGCGCCGCGGCGAGACAACGAAAAAAAAACAAAAAAACAAAACAAAACATTGTTTTTGTTTCGATTTCCTCTCTGAGCGCAGACTCTAGATCACGTTGTCTCGTCGCCCCCTCTCCCCTGTTTCTCAATCACTCCCCTCCCCTCTCCCCGGCGCTCCCTCCTTCTTCTTCTCCTTCTTCTCCTTCCTCATCTTTCTTTTTTTTTTTTTTTCCCTCCGCCAGTGACCTTGAAGGCTTTCCTCCTTTGTTTGCTCAGACGCACACAACTCTCTGTTTCTTTTCTCTCCCACCCCACCCCCACCCCCACCACCCCCTCCTCCTCCTCCTCTCTCTCTCTTCCTCTGTTTTCATTAGCGGGCTCAGTCAGCCTGCCTGGGGGACGGCCCAGTGCTGCGCTCACGTTACAGGCCTATTGACTTCGGAAGAGAGAGAAAACACCGTGGACATGATTCACCACGCATGAACCTCATGATACCAGTTTTATCTGCACCTCCTATTTCAAAGGAGCAGGGAGCAGATAAACCGCGCACCATCTTTATCACCCTCATTTCAGGCATGTCAGTAATCAGATACACGGTCGGGGATAATTAATATTTGGAGATACTGTCGTGCAGTCACACATTGGCACCTTCGTAAAAAGCGACATGGAAATTACTTGGATGCACACATCCCACACTTTACCGAGACATTAATTACACATGTTTTATATATTGTGCATTGGCTGCTATCTGCTGCCTGGAGTTGTAATTTATAGTAGAACAATTACTCTTGAAGTTAAACACATCTAAAGCACGGCAATTTTTTGTTTTTGGTTGTTTTTTTTTCCGGAATCCAACGTGGTTCAAGAGGTGGCAGAATCTCACGTCATCGCACTATAATTTTAGCGTGCCAGCGCTTATTTTTCCCACAGCCAGTCCACATGCAAACTGAATCCTTAATGATGAGCGACACTTGTAAATGGGAATGGGGTGCGAACTGCTTTTAGATGCTGTTTTACTCAGATCTCCCACCATATTGCAAATTAACCTTGGGTTACGACGGCGTATACAAGTTTTACCTTTGTATCTGGTGGCTGCGAGGGAAGCTTTTGCATATTCTAATGAGGCAAAGAAAAGAGAGACATTGGCGTAAATTAATGGACCTCAGGATGTTTTCTAACACATGCACACCGGTACTTAGATCAGACAGCCCTGGATTTCACCGCCTCTCCTTTCTTCTCTCCTACTCCCTTTATCTCTCTCTCTCTCTCTCTCTCTCTTGCTCTCTCTCCATTGCTTTCCCACTTTCTTTCCCTCTTTCTCCACTCCACCCTTTATGAAGGGGGTTATTCTCTTTCTCTTTCTATTTGCAGCTGTAACAATCCAAGCTTTAAACTTTGCCACAGTGGCATAATAGTAATCAAAAAATGGAATACATTTTGAAGAGCTGGGTAATTTCCAAGAACAGCCATGGATTCTGCCGCGCACATAAAACATTTTACAGTACGACCCCGTGTTTCTGGAGGATGTGTGGTTTGTATCAGCCCAAATCCCAGTGATGATGCACCTGAGAGGTTGGCAGCGACGCAGCAATCAGTAAAATAACAGACAGTCTCAGAGCACAGCTGCACAGTGCAGTCTAAGCCAATTGTGTGACAATCAGAGGCTGCTATTTTAGGTTTTCTTCTCCCCCTTCAGAGGACAGATTTCAGTGAATCAGTTGGCCCGCAGGCAACGTAATTATGCAAAAAGCTCAGCACACAAAAGTTGTTTATTCCCCCATTGTTCTGACTTTCTTTCTCGGCACCTAATCATCAGAGATTGTTAAATGTTGATAACAGTGTAGTGAGAGCAAGGTGCAAGCTTCCCTTGAGTGAAAACATTGGACTATAGCTCTTGGAATGAAAATGAATCAAATCTTTCTGATTACAAACCAAAATGTATTGCCCAGATTTGGCTTACATTATTTCAAATAATGTAAGTAATACATTTTTAATTTTTTTATTTTATACATTTTATGATGCTATCTTGCTATTTTTCTCACTCAGTTATGCTATTTATATGCTATATTATTTATCTCGCAAAGATATGGCACCGATGCATAATAATATATGACTACAACAACTAACACCTCCGGTTATAAATCGAATGTACTGAAAATCATGGGATGATTGTGTCATTGAGAATTGTGCTCTGACTGAACTGTGACCTCATGTTTCTATGGACAAGGTAACACACGGCTAGGAGCAATGTCACTCACATGTGGCTTATACTCATGCATTAGTTTGAAGGGCATCTTGGTTTCACTTGAAAGAGAGGCCCTAGGAAAAGGGCACAGGCTGCCTCTCCCTTGACCAGCCCAACCCCACCCTCTCATGGTTGTGCCAAAAACACCTCCCTGCGCGGTCGTGTAACAGGAGGCAGTCTAAAAGCGAGGGCCACACCCACACACACAGGCTGACACGGTGAACTCGGAAGTTAATATAACGAATTAACTTCAATTAACATTCAAAAAACTTCTCAGTGCCCTTTTCCAGAGATTTAGGTTGACTGCTGTAAGTAACACAAATCCATGCAGACCTCCAGGATGTGTGTGCTAAGCCTCTGGCCAGTCTATCAATGCAAAGTGAGAAAAGCCGTTTCACTCCCTGGGCCACACTCCCCCATCCAGCTGCACTGAGCATTGCCAGGCCTCTCTGCAAGCATGCAGGTGGAAGACTTATGTGCTAATCCTGAAGCCCCCACCTAAGCCCCTGTAATAAAGCACGCTCTCAATCAGGACCCATCCCCTCCCTCTAGGCAACACACAGTGCAGGCCTCCGCAATCACTGGCTGGTGAGCTGCAAGAAAGCTAATGAGCCCCTTGTCTAGACGTCCAGCACCTGCATGTGGAGCTGGGCTTGTGGCAGCCCTCTGGGGCGTAAGCGGACTGCAGCCGGAGATGATGGAGGTCTGCAGAAGGCCAGCGGTGAGCTCTACCAGGGGATCATCGGGCGACCAGTAGTTTGTTGGTCTGAATACATAATAGCCAACCGCAGCCCCGATGGGGGAGCTTGATCCGAGCTTACACACAGCTGAGTGCCACTCTGAGGCTTGGCTTGGACACTTGCTTAACACTTGATGTCATGCTTTTAGTTTGATGATCAAAGTGTAAGAATTAGAAATTAATTATTCATCGTAAATTGCTTTCTGAAACTAATTGGGCAAGCTGTTTAAACCTAAGCGGTATGACAACCCTTTCCCTCTGGACTTGTGGATTTTGTGTTTGCACATTAGGATGCATTTTAATACAATTAACAAATGTACTCACTGTGAATCCTTTATACGTATTTCTCGACTGAGATAATCAAATGTTGTGAATCGATTGCGTGAAGTTTCGAAAGTCTGTTGACTTTATCTGATTTATTTTGTATTTTAGACTGCAATTCACATTCATTACGTCCATGTGTATGTACATTTTACTTGCATAAGTAATTTTTGCCAATTTACTTCATGAACTTTCTAAACCGTTTTGCACCATTGAAATCTTGAAAAAGTGGACATACAAGTGCACGTTTTTATTTTTTGGACCCAGATGAGCCTCATCTTTTGTTCGTCTCAGCACAGGAACAAATCCACTGATTGAGTGACCGAGTACGATAGCGGTGAACTGGTGTCCTGGATGTTTTCAGAATCCTGTTCAGGAGACTGGGGCACTTGTGTAAGTGTTTGTTATTCAGGTTTAATTATGTCCACGGGGCCTGGGAGTGTAGGCCAATCTACACAGCGCCTCTTTAGCCCAAGCCACATCTGACTGGCTTGATGTCTTCCTCTGCTCTCCTCTGCACTGAATGAGCAATTAAAGGTCATATCAATTAGAGTATGTTGGGGTCTCCAGACTCATTTTAAAACAGCTTGCTCCAGAGCCGATGTCAGGGAGAAATAAGTGTACACACGCTTCCGTTGAATTTGACTTCCTTACTTCGAAGTAAGAGTTGTATGTCCTTTTGCTCTTAATTTCCAAAAATAATGTGCGGGGATCTCCTATTCAAACAAACATAATCCTTTTTTATACGCTGACATTGAAACAAAGCAAGGTTTCATCTCAAACAAATATAATAAATTATTAGCATTTAACACCTGATTAGAATTCGAGGCCATTACATTTGTGACTGTTAAAGAACCTCTGTAGCGTGTAATGCAGTGGCAATTACGTGATGATTGTGCACGGGACCTATATCTGATGTGTAGGATTTATTTGACAAGGATTAGCATTCATCGCACGACTGAAATATAAACAGTCCGTCCACATCTGCTCCTGTCATATTCACTAAAAAATAGGGATACATTTTTGCAAACAACATGGATGCGTAACCACTGTATTGGAACTATAATGTATATAACATTTGTTGTGTCGATAGATAATTGTTTTGGTTTTTGGTGAAGAATGTAATTGCACTCATTTAAAAAAAAAAAATGGAGGTCCTCTAATTTCTCTCGCTTTCTTTTACCTTCCCACTTGCTGGCGCACACACACATTCATGTGCCGCCAAATGAGCGCCAACAAATTGTTTTCATTGATGATCTGCGAATCCTAATGAAGAAGCATGCGCATGAAGACATATTGCAAAAGGTGATACGTGCGGTTGCTATAGTGAGTCCGCCTCCTTGTGTACTCTGAGATTATATTTGTTTGTTTGCAAATGACACCACTGACGGAGATTCCTCTGCAGTCCAGAGTGGCGAGCAGAGGATCCTGAAGTATGATTAGATGAATTTTAATTCATTCATTTATTCATAGAATTGAATGGGTCTCCTGTCTTCTAAGAGATAGCAGACCAAATGCCTGCACTGGTTTCATCATCACTCTTTGTGTTATTTGCAAAGAAGCAATAAATTGTTTCCATCTCATACAAATATGAGTAGGAAAAAAACAAAGAAAGCAATATTAGGGAGTGCGCAAACACTATCAGGGCAAGACCAAGGGGTTTTGCATCAGTAGCCTACATTAATGGTCTGACACTGTTTATGGTTTGTTTGTGATGACGGCAGGCTGCTTGTGTTGATGGCAGGTAGTTTTCCATCTGCATGCTCATTTTGTGGAAAATGTTAAATCCTTGGTTGATGTAACATGAATGCACTGTAGTGTTAGATTGTGATGGGGGCAGGTAATTGAAGGGGTTTTCTTCTGTTGTTGTTGTTACGGAATAAGCAGTATACCGTGATGCGTTTGATATACATAAATCTAAAGATATACCCTGACACAAGGCTACGAAGGTGACGTTTTCTTCCACATCCATAAAGAACGTCATTTGGGAGACCCAGGGCATCTCCATCCTCCCTGGTGATTATTCTAATCGGACTAGTCATGACTGAGTGGAACTTTCAAAGAGAAACTTTCTAACCACCCACCCACCACCCCGATAGATCATTATACATCCACCTGCCATTTCTCTTACCACTGCAGCCGACGTATTATTATAATGATATACTATATATCGGCCCACATTAACCAGTTTTTGTCGTGAGCATGTCTAAGAGTCTGTGTGATTTTATTTATTTATTTTACTGTGAACAGTAGAATTTTACTGCCGACATGAGCAAAATGATGCTCTGCCCTTTTGATTTATGCCCTGTATGTGACTAAGAGTGTGGTCATGTGGGAAGTACAAGCATATATCAATACATGTCAGCAGTCTCATACAGTAAATTGGCTGGCTGGGCCAACCTTCCTCTTTGTGGTCTCCACGATGCCCTTGGGTGGCCAAAACCAAGGTCAACATTAAGGCACCCAAGTCTCTTTGCTGTCAGATGTTTTGCATATTGTTATATATATGCACATAATCAGAAGATGCTGAATAATTGCCATGATGGAGACCTAATGATTTCCTCTACCTAAAGAGGTAATGATCAGTCTGTGTGAAGACCAGACAGTATTTCATATGTCCTCTATGGGAGGAATTCTGTATCACAATCCACACATATATATATAATACAATGAATTAACATATAAATAGAAAAGCTGAATTAATGTATCGATTCACAAATCTGTGTTAAGTTTTTTAAATGCAACAAACAGAAACATAAATGTATTTCTCCATTCACAAATGAATTACCTATTACTTGTGTTGTGTAAACCATGATGATTAATGGAGCGTCCTTTATATGGGATTGAGTATATTTACATATTACATTGATTTTAAGTTCTCCAGCACACATTTTAAGGATTAAAATGTTTATATAGATTTGTGGATGTGGCAGTTCTGCCTGCCACACGCCACCCTTGTGGCATTTTCAGGGCCCTCCGCACAGTGACACAGAAGCTGATGGGTTGTAGACACCAGTTTATTGGAGAGAGGAGGCTAGGTGGAATTACTCTCCTGAGTGTGTGTGGATGGGGTTTTTAACCTGCTGCTCATTAGCCCAACCAATGAGTCATTGAACAGTCGCTTATATTCCAATTCCCAAAGTCCTTGTTATGCTCCATACCATACCAGCCAACCATACCAACAATGCTTTTTTTTGTCAGTGAAAAGATCAACTGTGCTTAATCACATATATAGCTGACTAACCATTTGTTGTCCTCATTTTTTTCATGTGCTGGATCCTCCTTGGCTGAAAATTTCATCAACAGGTAAACAAATCCTTTTCACTCTTGTCCTTATATGATATTCTAAGCATTACATATTTATTTATTGCAGTCATCGTTGCAGTGGTCATTTAAATGCAGTGGTCATAGAACAGTTTCATTGCAGTCAACCCCCCACACAACCACCACCTTGGCCAATCATATTGGATCCGAGTACGACGCTTGTTGGCCAGCAAGTGCAGCTGGAAGCTCCCGCTGTATCCCCCCCCACCCCTCTGCTAAGCGCTGGACTGGAGAGAAAAGGCCAAGAGAGCAGCGCTCAGGCGAAACAGTGGCGCCATGAGGAGATGTCAGGCCCAGGGAGCTGTGAGGTGGATGATGATATGAGCCCGTTGGTGTTGTTGTTTCTCACTCTGCTGAATACTAACAACTGGGCGTCGACCCGCTGTGTGGTCAGGACCCCGGTGGCAGGATGTTGGGGGGCGGGGGAAGTTGTAGAGTTGGGGATTGGGATGTAATGAGCCCATCCTGAACTGCTGGGCTCTGGTCTGCTGAAGCAAAGCATATTGTGTGTGTGTGTGTGTGTGTGTGTGTGTGTGTGTGTGTGTGTGTGTGTGTGTGTGTGTGTGTGTGTGTGTGTGTGTGTGTGTGTGTGTGTGTGTGTGTGTGTGTGTGTGTGTTATTTAAGAAAGCCACGCTAGTTCTGCTGAGAAAAACCTGTCTTTCCTGTTGGTACACATCGACAGGCTGCTGCATACCGACTCCACCTGAGCCAATGCTGACTTTTCAACTGTTGCCACAGTGAGCGGGTGTAACGACAGTATGAGGTGTCACCTACAGCTGTCACAATCAGACATTTATTCGGGTTGGGCATTCCGATTCGATTCAATTTGATATAGATGAGATGGCTCAAGATAAAATATTTCAATTCAGTCGTGACTATGGTGGTATTTAGTTTAAGTGGAAGGTGGTTGCATAACTTCCATCTGAAGTATCAATGTCAGAATTTTTTAATCGATTCAGAAATTGAAACGATCGCAGCCCCACCGTTTATTGGGATGGAAAATTGCAACATAAAAATGCGGATGAAAAGTTCATTTTCATCAACTCAACTGATTTCTTCCCCGATTTTGCAAAATGATTGGGATCAGCTAAAATAATTCCGATCTGGCGAAAACCAGTTATAATATCTTTTATATTATAGCTGGTTTGCGCTCATTGTCTTCCCATTCAGCCTCTTGTTTTTTGACACGGCCGATTCCATTTTTTTAATAAACTGTATTGTAGATTGAGTATCATTGGGACCAAATGACACCAAGATGTCCCAGATTTAATAGTCTACAGTTAACACCGGTCATTTCTGGTGTCTTCTCTTTTGTTTTTGTTTTACCTTTTGCCTCCGCTGTCCTCTTAACTCTCAGGCGCATTTTGTGAAATACAGATAAAAAAGTGCAAAGGCATCAGAAATCATGATGTTCAAGCTCACTGTTTATTTGAGCTGTGGTATCTTCCCGCCCATAACATGATTCTCGATTTTTTCCCCTCCTGTAGATCTAAATCTAAAATATATTTGTCTGTCTGTCTGTATCACATTACATTATACTGTATGTGAGTGGATAGAAATGAGAGTTGTGGTAATCCTACTTCAAGTCGTACTGAGAGGAATAGCAGTAATGGTACAATATAAAGGCGGGCCTTCAAGCTGTCTTTTTTTACCTCATGGCCAATGTACCATTTTCCTCTCTCTCTCTCTCTCTCTCTCTCTCTCTCTCTCTCTCTCTCTCTCTCTCTCTCTCTGTATTTCTCTGTCTGTCTCTCGCTCATTCCTTCTCATTTCATAAGTTAGCTGGGCCTGAAGCAGAGGCTGCTGGCAGGCAAGGATGTAGAGAGGTTTTCTCTTGCAGTACATGAGTGAGGGAGACAGATGGAGCATGCCAGACAGTGGTTTGTGGATTCATCCAGATTTATGAGGGGTGGGGGCCACAAGGCTGAATGGGAGAGGAGCGGGAGAGATAGAGTAAGAAAGGGGAGGCCAAGGTAGGCCAGAGGGCCAGCGTTGACTGTGAGATTCTAAAAAGGCTTGAAGCCACTGGATGGGGGTCCCACAACAGTGCCTCTGTTGTTTGAATTGATGTGTTTTATGTTGTGTTTTATTTTAGCACCAGCACTCTGCATGTTTTTGTGCCGTCATCTACCGTGGAGAGCGTCCTTGCCTTCACATTGAACTCCAATTCATTCCTCTCAGGACCCAGAGCTGTCTTTCACATTGCCTGATTGGCATTCACATTCTCCTTTACCACCAAGGCTTCTTTGTTTCTTCCACTCCCATTTGGCTTCTGTGGCCTGTTTATAAAAAATATTGAGTCGTGGATGGTTAAATTTTGTCCTGCCATTTAATTAGCTGAAACATAAGAATTCAACACAAAATCTGATAAACATAACCAAAAAACAAACACAACCCCCCCCCCCCCCTCCCAAAACAACAAAACAGTAGTGTGCGATAAGAAACCTCAGTCTGAGTTTGGGAGATAAAGGATGGTAATAACTTATTGGGACAGTTTTATTTCATAAGAAATATTCCTTTGATAATGTGCTTTTCATTCCACGTACAATTGATGTTTACAAAACCTCAAGGTTGTTAATTCATCCTCAGGGGAAAATAAAACATAACAGTCGCTCTGCAGGATAAAGGCAATAAGGCAAATATTTCGCCCTTTTTACAATTATGAAAAAAGTCGTTCTTTTGTTAAGACACTTTTATTATACAATGTTTTTACAACATTTGAAGGTTAATAAAGTGGCCTTTTGAGGGGGGGGGTCCCCAATTTACTGAACGTAGCAAAAACAAAAGCTGAATAAATTGACCTTGTACTTAACCCTTTTTCCAGTGTAATGGACAAACCTTTGAGCACAAATTGAATTCTGAATGACAAAAAACAACAGTATGCATGGATTTTTATTCATGTTCACAGTTGCTGTTCTTGTGAGTAGACCAATGGGTTTCTGGGTTCCATTCTTCCATCCATCGGCTATTAATACATGTGGTTTGTTAGATCAGTAGGAATAAATCCATTCTCAAACCATTTGAAAAAAATTGGGCAAGGCTCTTGCCATCGGCCTACTTCTCTCGCCCGCACCTCTATCTGGACTGGACTGACCCTTTTCTCTCCCTGCCCCTCTCCCTATTAAAGCCAAACACTGAGCCAGGCTACCACGGAGCTTCTTTGCAGACGGATGTCACGAGTCAGTGCCTTTATTTGTTTGTTGAGCATCGGGGCAGGGTGTTCCGACGAGATACCCTACGAGAAACGTGGAGTTGGGAATAAAAGAGAGGGAGAGATAGTTCATAGAGAGAGGAACATGCAGAAATCAGCTAAAACAATCACTGTTAAACATATAAAAGGAAACCTGCGTGGTTCAAGGACCTGGCCAGCGTCAAATTGAGATTCACCCCCTTGACTAGTCAGCATACATACTTTAAATTACCTTACATTTCCTGATAAGAACCCACATTTATTAAAACTGTTTTTTCTATATTTACTTTTTTTTTTAAAGATCTTATGATATTGTGACCTACTGTATGAATAATATCCTTGTTGCGCTGACAAAGATGTTACCACATATGTTCGTTTTTTTTTTAAATAATTGGTTGTACTGTTGGTTGAACACATTTGGATATTGCAAACTGTAGATACGACATATTGCCAGCCAAGTCCTTTAAGCAATGTTCGGCTCCAATAACCAACAGAGACAGACCCAGAGAAAGAGATAGAAGAAGGGAGAGAGAGAGAGAGAGAGAGAGAGAGAGAGAGAGAGGGAGAGAGAGAAAGAAAAAAACAAGAGGAGAGGGCATGATATGAATGAACGCATGCTGAGACAGGCCACGTGTGTGTTGGGAGCAACCTTTTATCGCTTAGCTGAAGAGGTCTTAGAAGCCCAGCGTCTCAGGCTCCTCTAGTGAGTCACCGTTGCCTGTAAGGGGTCTTCCCCTAATTCAGAGTAAGGAAGATGGTCCCAAGCAGCTCCTTTAGTATTCCCGGCCTGACAAGTAAACCCTGTGACAGCTGCACATACTGATAGAGGGCTGTGGCTGGGTCAAGGTCAAAGTCAAGGACATGATTTGGGAAATTGACAGTAACAGCCCCTTGGATGTTGGACAATCCCTCATGGTCACAGGAGAGCCCCCGAGATGCATTTCACATTTGGAAATGGGACAAGCCCCACCATCCACCTCATCCTCCCCACCACCCCATTCCCTGGAGATAAAAAAAAAAAAAAAGAACAAAACACAACGGAAGAAAAATGAAATGAATTGTGAGGTCGGTTGAGATGCGGAGCAATGGGAGCTGGCAGTTTGTGGAACGCTTCCCTTTGTCAAAAGCATGATTAATATACTGACTGCCGTCCCACTGTCACTGTAAGGACCAAACCATCAGGGACGGCGTATACAGCACGCTGTGAAAGAGAGAGTGAAAAACAAATCACCTCATCTTCTATTATAGCATGCGTATACCCAAGAGCACAGCAGCTAAATAAATTAGCCAGCAAACAAATAAATGACACACTCATCAGAGCCTGCAAAGGGAAAAGGAAGGAGTGAAAGCGATGGGTATAGTTCCTTATTTTGTTTGCATCAAAAGCTTTGTATCACATGCACATTGTCCCACCCTGCGTATTTTTCCCGCACCCACCTCGCTCCTTTTAATTCCATTCGTGCAATGCAATTATGACAATCGCAATCTAGAGGATTGGCAAACAAGAGAGAGAGTAGGAAACTGTGAATGGAAAAACAAAAAAAAAAACAAAGAGACTTGATGAAAGAAAGGGAATCTTAATTGCAAATCTGCACGAGGATAGTTAGATCCTAACAGCCGCAATATCAAACAAAAAAAAAAAAAAAAAAAAAAAAAGGTGATTAAGCGGCCTGCTTGAAACTCCCACCGCCATACATTTTCATTACGTGAGCAAAAATGTTTTATTTTTATTTTTCATTTCATTTTATTCTTTGAAACAGGGCCTTGTGACAATGAGGTTTGGAAACGGCTAGATCTCCCCCCAGGAGTGCCAGGCAGCTTGATGAGCGGAGCCGCTGCTCAGAGGAGCTTTATTACCGGGGCCCTCTCGGTCACAGCACCCCCCTATGGCTGCTATCTGCACCGACAGCCTCACCGTCTGAGCGCTCATGTAGAGGCCTCTGCCCATCCAAGAGTCCATTCATCAAAGTCCACATTACTTGATCACTCATTTTTAATTTTCCCTCCCTCCTCCTCCTCCTCCTCCTCCTCCTCCCTTCTTTCCGCGTTCACTACGTCCGCTCCTCTCCAGTTCCCAAAATGTCTATGCTCTTGAGGGGAGATTGGATTTCTTCATCTTGTCTACTTCACGACGCTGGCCATGTTCAATTCTTCTCCTACTCCCTCAAAAGAGCTTCCGCAGGCCCCCTATCTCTTTATTTTTCTCTTCCATTTCTTTTCATTCTTTCTCTCTGTCTCGGGTCTTTTTCTTTCTCTCTCTCTCTCTCTCTCTCTCTCTCTCTCTCTCTCTCTCTCTCTGGGGAGTTTGGAAAGGGGGGACGGGACAGTCATAAAAGATAAAGATGAAAGAGAATAGAAGAAACAAACCGGCAAACAAATAAGACCCCTAAGTAAAGTAGCTTTTTCCATCTCAGTCGCGGCAGGGAAGAAGCTGACAGGGAAACTCTGCTGACATGGGTGAGGAATCAAAGCTAGCCAGGGGGAAGGAGAGGTGTGTGTGTGTGTGTGTGTGTGTGTGCGTGCGTGTGTGTGTGTGTGTGTGTGTGTGTGTGTGTGTGTGTGTGTGTGTGTGTGTGTGCGCGTGCGTGCGTGCGGGTGTGTGTGTCAGTTTCTGCAAACTCAAAAATGTTTTTTGAGGTGATTATTATAAATTACGGCCTTTTCTTGGATTCTTCACATATTTCTCATCATCTAAAAATCAAGTCTCAACAGGCACACACACACACACACGCACACACACACACACACACACACACACACACACACACACAGACATACATACACACACACACACACACACGTGCCTGTGTGTGCAGTTAGGAAGAGTTAGCTTTCCAATTGAACAGTGTGTCATGGGCAAATACTTAAAATAGATTCTTTGGTTTCTGTGGTACCTTCCCTTGTGTGTTTTTCGTCCTATTAGCCCATTAGTATCAGGTAAGACCTGCTGTTTGTGGATATGTAGCCTAGGGATGCAAGGCTACACAGTATGTTATCGAACCGTTCGGCACGCCCCCCTACGGTTCGATACGCACACGTGAACCGCGGTCGTGCGGGCTCTGCGTGGAGCCGCGCAGCATTTCTCTGTTTTTGCGCGCGCAGCCACGCATCCTTTTCAATAGAAACACGAGATAAAACTGCATAGAAATGTGTTTGTAAAGAGTGCAATCAATCAAGGTGTCCAGTCGGATAATAACCCCCGCGATGGCCCCATCCCTCTTTATTACCAACTTCTCGTCGTTCGCAAACGATCCGGTCCTCTTTTGCAGGTAGGGAGGGAACCGCGTCTCGCCGGGTGACGAGCCTTTCTTTATTTTTTTGGGAAGTTTCAGAGTTTTTTATCGTGTTGTTTGTTTAAGTTGCCGTCTCCTGCCGCCGGCAAATGTTTCCCCCTCTATGTAAGAGATACCCTACGCTCCACCTTCGCCCTGCCTCACGTCAGGTTCACAAAGCGAAGGCACACGCGCACGGGTCTGACTCTCAGGTTTCATTTCAATAAGTTATTTTACTGTTATTATTTAGGTGTGAAGAAGACAGTTTGTACCTGTTCTACACAAAAATAACTAACTATAGTCGTTGTTTTATTATTTTTATTTTTTATTGTGAATCGTTCTTTAAATATTATGTATATATATATATATATAAATAATTGGCGGAAATTAATATTTGATTTGCCCACTATCCTGGACACCTCCCCTCCAATCAGATGAACAGCAAATTATAACAACCCACCAATGAACTTGAACCCCCATCTCCCCCCCGCAGTCATACACACAGAGCGTTACACAAGTTATTTGTGGCAGACTGCTTTAAAAAACATTTTTTACACCTCTTAACATTTTAAATAAAAAAAATCTATATATGAAAATACCGAAAACGTACTGTTACCGTGGCCCCAATCCAAGATGCCTAGCGAACCGCGGGCCCACCGTACCGTTGCATCCCTAATGTAGTCAAGGGGACTTTGTAAGGTGTAATAGGCCGATGCTCCTGGCCTTCTCGGCAGCCCAGAATTACTTACAGAAAGTGACTGAACAGGGGCGGGGCCGGGGCACGGAGGTAATTAGGCAGAGAGAGGTGGTCAATGACGGGACGCCCCAGGCCCCAGGCCTCTAGCCTCCAGCTGCTCAACGGTGTGCCCGGCTCCCACAAAAGAGCTGATGAGGAGGCGGGCCGACCTTCAGGCCCAGCACATGCTTACTAGGCTGTCCAGAAAAACCTGCTGGGCCATTGGAGGTTCGCACGACGCACTCACACCTACTAAAGCAAGATCTACACACATCATTCTCCCAAACTCTCGAAGACTCCCAACTCCATGGCTGCTGGAGGTGAACTTGTGGACTGAGGGGTGAATACAAATCAGCCGTGGTCGTTTCGCATCAAGCATTGGTGAAGTGTTTCAGCCCAGCTCTCATTTCTCTTCTCTATTACCTCCCTTCAGTCTCATACCCGTGTATCCCTTTTCGCTACAGCATCAGCTATGTTAGCAAATAGCTATGTCAACTTTTTGCTCCTGAATGTGTGTATAGTCCAATACTCTGTAGACAGAGAATAATCACCACCAAGTAGTAGAAGATTTATTGCACCGCCATTGGTATTGTTGTTGCTTAAAAGTAAATTCTAATGTACAATTGTGGAATGAATCATTTGATCTTTCGCAAAGATAAGCCGTTGTCAGCTGTGGCGTTGGAAAATTTATTCCCTCCCGGGCCATAAAGTGGGCCATGGGCGGACAAGCGTCTCGTCGTGATGGGCCACATAAAGGCCCAGAACCCAATAAAAGGAATGTCACACGAAGTGCACCGAATGTCATTAATAATAAATCAGAATTGTCTGAAACTGACCCACCAGTGAGGATGGACAAAGTAGGAAAGACCTTGACGTACTTGGAGAGCAGCCTCCATTTATGTCAATCACAGGCCCGAATCTGGCCTTTTATTACTAGGGGAAGCAATTAACCTTTCAGAAAAACGGTGTCACTCAAGAACAGACAAAAGAGCATTTGTGAGATGTCCAACAAGTCCTGAGACAGAGGAATTTGATTAGCATGATGTTAATGTTTCACCTGTTCAAATTAGAGCAAAGATCGTGCCCCCGTATATGCTCTGCTGCAAATTGTCTTTATTTACTGCAATGCCGGCTTGTTAGTTGCATCTTCATCCTTTTCTACTTTTACCATTTATTTTTATGTGGACAAAAAACATCATTGAAAGAGGAAGATGGAACTGTGCCCTTGTTTTGTTGAATGGATATGGATATTAAATTATAATAGCAATTATCAGAATTATGCAGACAAGGTCATTATTATTTTTTTTCCGTACAGCTAACTAACAATTTGGGTTGCAGGGAATGAATTAAGTGAAGCATGACTGTCTAGCTCAGTAAAGCTGTGAGACTTGTGGCTAAGCTTAGCTAAATAGTTTGAAAGTATTTAACTTTCACAGGAATCGTTCAGAGGGCAGCGTGATCCAGGGTTTGAGTGCATCGGCATAGTCCTTGGGTGGTAAAACTGAGGCAAACATTTGGGATTTATTTGTATAATTCTTTGCTTTTTTTTTTAAAATTCATCACCGCAGAAGATGAGTCTCATTTTAGAGACCCCATATCTGTTTCTATCAATAACACAGACATAAACCTGCGCAAATACACAAAAAAGGACACACTAGCAGAAACATACATCGACAAACACACGCTCAGCTGATCGCGTGGCAAAGCCCCTCACACTAAACCCTATATCTTTGTAAATAAGCGCCTGGAAAGGGATGAGCCTGGGCTCTTTCACTGCACATGTAAATAGATCCAAAATTAACTGGGCGGTGCAGTGGGGTAGGGGCTCACAGAGTCCGCCAGACAACCCAAGTGAACACAGCCATTTCGGCGTATAGGAATGTGCTCGGCTCTATGTATCTTAATTGGAAGGGTTCCACAACCTGGGGTGAGCACACCTGCTCCTCTATCTGTGGCTGCCGTGTAACAGTCCTCTCCAAAAAAAACCTAAAAATGAGGCCAGAGGGTGTTAGTGCAAGTTTGTGTGTGTGTGTGTGTGTGTGTGTGTGTGTGTGTGTGTGTGCGTGCACGAGCAATGGGCTGGTTTCTGCAAACTAGAAAACATTTTTTGAGGGAATCATTATAAATGACGTCCTTTTTCTCATATTCTTCACATATTTCTCATCTTCTAGAAATCAAGTCTTTGTCTTCTAAAATTTGAAATCAACCCATCATTTTATGGCCTGTGTGGAGTTCCATATTTTTAGTGCAGGACCAACATGCTTGAATGCATTAGCTGTCCCCTGAAGGTTTATGGATGTTTTGGCCCCACAGCCGCCACTCCCCAAAAAGAGGCTCCACATGAACAACCGCCAAATCTTCACCTCTCCTTCTCTCTTTTAGAGTAATTATGCAACCCTGCCTCTCTGGTAGAGTGGGAATAAAGGCATTCAGATTCATTGAATGCTAATTCAAGCAAGACATTCTAACAGGATCTACATATTTCCACATTATCTTTACAAGAACAGGCTGAAGTAAAATAATAGCCAAATTGTCCGAGAGGATTTTGTTGAGCTCGGGCAAAAACCTCTCCCGAACTAAAACAACCGGCACAGCAGTCAACATTGAGCAGGTCTTTGAGGTCAGGGAGAGATGTCATGTCACAAGGCCTAGTTTATTCCACTTCTTTCATAATGGATGAGAAAGGGAGAGAGAGAGAGAGAGAGAGAGAGAGAGAGAGAGAGAAAGCACTGCACAGCCTGGCTGGGTTCTGGCAGATATTTTGGCATCTAGATACTTAATATTTTAGATGATAGAAGCAAGGTGGATGATGGACACCAGAATACCCAGGTCAGTGTATGTATGTATGTATGCATGCGTGTGTGTGTGTGTGTGTGTGTGTGTGTGTGTGTGTGTGTGTGTGTGTGTGTGTGTGTGTGTGTGTGTGTGTGTGTGTGTGTGCGCGCGCGCGTATGTACAGTATGTATAATGAATGTATTTCAGTTGTGCGGCTGGGCCGCTATTTGCATCTGGTCCGTATCTGTTGCCGTGATAAACAAATTTGTATTCACGTAGAATCCCCTGTTTCTGTCAAGCTTAACAGGACGTGGTTCTGAAAAGAACCTGGTTATGTAATAGTTGGAGCCTGTGGTTTCGCTATCAGTGCATCCGATCATATGTGTCACAAATTAACTTACCAAGAAACTAACAAAGAGTAGAATAGTGTAACTGTTAGATTATGCTAACCCTGTAGTACACTGTGGTATTGCTGTAAAACAAATTTGTCTATTTTTTGTACCTTTCTGAATACAATATTCATATTACATTGCATTACATTACCTAATTTAGCCGACACTTTTGTCCAAAGCGACAAAAGTGTCGCATAAGTGCATTTTGTCATATTATCAAACGACTATATATCACAGTTACAGCCAGCTAAACCTTTTCAACGAACAAGTAACACTTCACAGACACACTCACAAACCATAAGATACATACACACTTGCACACATACACACATGTATACATACAGTATATACTGTACACATGTATACATCACTCAACATTTTGAGTGAGCAGGAAAACATCTCGGAATGCGGCACGTCAAACCTTGAGGGGGATGGGCTGCAACGGCACCAGACCACGTCGGGTTCCAATTCTGTCAGCCAAGAACAGAAAGCTGAGACTGCAGTTCGGCAAAGGCTCACCAAAACTGGACCGTTGTACTCGAAACATGTAGCCTGGTCTGATGAATCTCGATTTCTGCTGAGGCACACAGATGGTAGGGTAAGAATTTGGCGCCAATAGCATGAATCCATGGACCCAACCTGCCTTGTGTCAAAAGTCCACAAGGTATGGGGATCTTTTTTTTGGCACACTTTGGGCCCGTTAATACCAAACAATCATCGCTTGAATGCCACAGCCTGATTGAGTGTTGTTGCTGACCATGCGCATCCCTTCATGGCCACAATTTTCCCATCTTCTAATGGCTACTTCCAGCATAATGATGCACAATGTCACAAAGCAAAAGTCTCTCACACTGGTTTCATGAACACAACAATGAGTTCAATGTTCTTCAGTGGCCTTCTGTCACCGGATCTGAATCCAATACACCTTTGGGATGTGATAGAACATGAGATTTGCAGCATGAATGTGCAGCTGACAAATCTGCAGGAATTGCGTGATGCAGTCATGTCAACATCGACCAAAATCTCAAAGGAATGTTTTAAGTCCTGGAAGTTACGAGGTGTGGCCCCATTGATCGGGCTTGTTTTTCCGGCACATCCCACAGATGCTCGATCAGATTGAGATCTGGGGAATTTGGAGGTTAAGTCAACAACTTGAACCCTTTTTGCAGTGTGGCAAGACTCTGCTGAAAGAGGCCACTGCCATCAGGGAATACCGTTTCCATGATGTCCTTTGTCTGCAACAATGTTTAGGTAGGTGCTATGTGTCAAAATAACGTCAACATTAATGCCAGGACCCAAGGTTTCCCAGCAGAACATTGCTCAGAGCATCACACTGCCTCAGCCGGCTTGCTTTCTTCCAATAGCGCCTCCTGGTGCCATCTCTTCCCCAGGTAAACAACGTACACGCACCAGTCCATCCCCATGATGTAGAAGAAAGCGTGATTTATCAGACCAGGCCATCTTCTTCCATTGCTCCATGGTCCAGTTCTGACGCTCACGTGCCCATTGTAGCTGCTTTCAGCAGTGGCCAGGGGTCAACATGGGCACTGTGACCGGTCTGCGTCTTCACAGCCCCATACACAGCAAGCTGTGATGCGCTGTGTGTTATGATACCTTTCTATCATAGCATAGCTGTTGCCGGTTCACCGGTTGTCCTTCCTGTCGTTTTGGAGATGCTCTGACCCAGTCGTCTAGCCATCACAGTTTAGCCCTTGTCAAAGTTTCTCAGATCCTTACACTTGCCCATTTTTCCTGCTTCCAACACATCAACTTCAAGAACTGACTGTTCCCTTGCTGCCTAATATATCCCGACCCTTGACAGCTGCCATTGGAACGAGATGAGCAATGTTATTCACTTGTTAAATGTTTTAATGTTTTGGCTGATACAGTATATACTGTATATGTATATATATATATATATATATATATATATATATATATATATATGACATACACACACATGTACTGTATATTCATGTAGTATATATACTGTGTATGTGCCTGTGTCATATATTTTTACATATTTATATATATTTTTTTACTGCTTCATGGAGTAATTTTACTGTTTCATGGTTTGTCATAACACAGCCCTATTCACCTTTTTGAGATGCATAGAGGGACGGAGAGACCTAGTGGGCTGACTGAGGCAATTAGGTCTATTATTAGTACGACAGTGGAAGGATTGATGCACACAATAGTCAGTGTGTAAGCAGAAAGCCCAGTACGTGAAGCAAATTCTAATGGTGAGAATCTCCTAGATTATATGGGCCTTCATTAACATTTTCACACATGGCTGCCTAACAAATGAGAAAAGAGCTCTGGCGTACCGACAGATTTATCACACACACCCTCACACACACACACACACACACACACACACACACACACACACACACACACACACACACACACACACACACACACCAGACTAGCTAGCACTTTCCTCTCCTCAACATAGCAGAGCTCTTCCGGTAACGGCCTTGGCACTGATGCTGCCACTTTTGACTTTTGAATAATGTGAGAATACACAGTAGGATTATGATATAGAGGGCATATTCGTACATTATACATAAGTTACATATGAGGTACACCTGTTTACCTCCTCTGCAGTGTGTTACTCAGACAGAACGGGGTTGGCTAATGACTGTTGGCCCCAAGTGCTGTATTTCAGACGTTCCCTCAGTGAGAAGAACCAGCTTAACAATGCAGGACTTGTGATTTAGTCCCAGTTAAGTACTGAAATAAGGGAGGAACGACAGGCCTTTTGCCCACAAGCAAGACCCACTTCAATTAACTGTGTTGTACACTTTACATTCTCTAGTCCCTGACATCATGAGGAATGTTTTCCGGGATCTTTTTTCCCCACAGAGAAGTTCATTAGAATGACAAATAGCACCCTGCCATAAAGTGGAAAACATCAACACGGCACAACAGAAACTGTGATGTGAGGGAAGTGACATGAAGGGGGGGAAATGGATTAGACTGCATTTGATTCTGTGTGATATCAGCGGCTGTGACTTTGCTGTCTTGTCGCCTAGCAGTTTTTGCTGACTCACTCCTCGTTTTACCAGAGCCCATCTGCTCTTGCCACCCATTGGAGTTGGAGAGCCTCGCGCTCCTTCGAGCTACCAAACCCATGAGGCTTTTGCTGAAGCTTCAGCCTAACATATTTAAGTTGCCTGCTTGTTTAGATGATACTGAGAGGTTTTAATTGAAGAAGGGTGGTCTGTGGTCTCATCTCCTCAATCGCGAAGGAGGTTCCATGTCAGAAGCTGCTCAGTTTGGGAATGGAAGGTCAAAGACTTTTTCTCCACATCTCCGCCTGTGTTGAGGATCTCCACATTAAAAGGCCATGAAGCCAGCCATACAGAGGGCTGCTCCTCTGCTGCTCATGCTCTTCATGTACTGGCTTCATGCCAACTCAGCCCTCCGTATCAATAATGAACGCTTTAAAGAACAGCTTCGGCAAGGGCAAGCATGCCTAATGTCCTTAAGACAAAAGGAGATATTGCCATGGTCCAAGCGGCTAGAAATCAATTTCCCATTTGCGGGTTTAATTTCAACGAGATGGGCGGAGAGATTAGGGCTGAAGGTACCAGTAAGCCCCCCTCGCTGATGAGCTTTACCTGCGGCTGCTGCGCCAGTTGGCCTGACCCCTGCAGCTAATTAAAGTTCTTGGATTGATCCACAAACAATGTGATACAGATCTGTCCTTTGCCACCCTGAGCTACATGTTTCGATGTGGGAACTACTCCATAATGGCCCCATAAAGCAACAGCTGTGGTTCATTCCTAAGAGTATCCTATCTTCATTGCCATCTCGTACTCCGCCTTGTGTTTTGACTGCGATTATAACCACTCAGGGGTTAATTACAGAGCACAGACAGTATGTGTATACAGTATTTGTCGTGCTGTAGATTGTTTTGTATGTATGTGTGTGGTTTATAGAACACGTTTTTCTATTCAAAGTTCAGACAAAAAAGCAGAAAATGTTGACTCAGGCCTGTGTTGTTTGGATGGGCTTGATGTCTGGAGGGAGTGACAGGTTTGTAGGCACGCATCAAGTAAGAGTTTCAGTTTCCTGTCGAAGTCTCGGGTACCGTACCTCTCTTGTCCCTGCAGCTATTGACCAGAATCAGAGAGAACAGAACTGCCAACTCCCATAGTTTTCAAAGCACACATTCACATGCACATTGAAGGACACCCGTATGTCCCGGCTGGAGAGCCACTGTCTCCTGCCTCCTCCTTCTGGGGTTTCCCCCCCCTGTGAAGCGGTGCTCAGCTTGAGTGACGCGTCACCTCAGACACACACTGGCAACCTCACAATGCTTTAGACCATATCCACCGTACTTCTACATCGCTGTGGAGCATCATTAATGCACAACAATTCGGTGCTTGACTGGGTTTACATAGCCGAGGACTCTGAGCACTTAATCAGACTTTGGAGTTGAGGAGTATTTTATTTCGTAAATGGAGACAGACGTTGCACACAAGTCAACATGAGGTGAAACGTGGTCTAGTTCCGTCGTTGGTGAAATTACATAATAGCCTGTATTAGGAGTCATGTCCTGTACTCAGAGATTATTTTTAGCAACACGCATGCCCTTCCCTCTCGTACAATGGTTGCCTACTCCACTGTGGTGAATTTTTAACAAGTGCCCCCTCCCCCCCGGAGTTAATTAAAGTGAAAGAGGCTGGAGCTGATGAGCCACACCACCCTGACCTTGAGGTTTCACTCCCCCCCGCCACCGCACAATTATACCTGCATAATCAAGACACGCTCACACACACGCACATACACATCTACACAAGTGTGTGTATGTGCATATAAAGGCCATACACACAGACACACACATCACCACAATCAAAAGCAGCCGTATTCCCCCAAGGAGCCAAAGCAGTGTCCCAACCGCAGCCCCAGAGCCAGCACCTCTCCGTCTCTCTGGCCTTGGTAAATTACCACGAGCAACAATCTTGCCATGCAGAGAGACAATGCTTGCTACGTTGTGCTGTGGCACATCATTCAGAAAGCAGTATTTATGTATTGTTTTACCAGCACAATAATGATGCTCCTCGCTCTGTAGAGGATCTTCAATGTTTTTGTCTATTTCTTTGGGGTTATTTTCTGTCCCACTCTTGCTTTGTCTGACTCTGTCACTCTATCTCTCTTTCTCTGTCTGTCTCTACTCTGACGTGATGGGCCCTGTGCAAAGTAGGAGACGACTTTTGGTATTTGGCAATGTGGCGCATGCAAATTATCTCAGTGTCAAGGCTGCTTATTCTAATATGACAGGGTAGGGTGTTATCTGGTTCACTTTATATTGGCAACCAGATCTGCAGCTGCCAAGGGGTGGGAGGGAGCGAGGTTCAGCATTGTGTGTGTGTGTGTGTGTGTGTGTGTGTGTGTGTGTGTGTGTGTGTGTGTGTGTGTGTGTGTGTGTGTGTGTGTGTGTGTGTGTGTGTGTGTGTGTGTGTGTGTGTGTGTGTGTGTCATCAGCACACACACACACACACACACACACACACACACAGGACAAAGAATAGATGAAGACATGCAAGAGTGAGAACAGTCAAGCAAGCAAAACATGGGGTGCAGCCTTTGGGAGAACGGGTGAGGGAGAACATACACTCCAGCCACGTCCTACCCGCCACTCCCTCCCCACTTACTCGCAAAAACAATCACAACACACACACATACAGATCCAAGTCCACGTCGACGGTGTTAGTACTGTTTAGTAGAGCTGTCTCTTTCAAGAACGCCATCCAGAGATGAATAAAGAGGAAGAAGATGAAAAAATGTTTTGGCGAGAATGGGATGTCACAGCAGATAAGCATCATGAGCTGCTCCATATTTATTATGTGCAACAATTTGACTAACCAGAGAATTTAGATTAATAACATTGGGCCTCGGGAAGTAATTTCCTTTTGCTAAAGTGATTTACATGGCGCATCGCAAAGAGAACGGCTCTCGCAGGCCTTTTTGTTGTGTCAGCTGAAAATAATGACATTTAAAGCACCAGCCAAGGTTAATAGGCTCTCTCTTTGGGTATGAACTTTTTTTGTTTGTCCCTCCCACTGTTCCCCCGGGAATCAACATGTCACTGCTAGGGTCTTAACATTCCCACTCGCAGTGAAGCTGCAAATCTCCCAACCGCCATCTGTTTGCCTGTGCACCTGAAGTTCTCCTCCATGGCTGTGCCAGCTAAATTCTTATTACGGGCGGTGGCTACTGTTTCCACAGGGTTACAGTCCAACTTCAACCTTGGAAGTTGGGAAGATTTTTGGACCATTACCTGAGATATTTGCGAAATCACGGTACCATGGTCCAGTTAAGCTAGTAATCACACATTCACGTATGAAAAGGGAACCCTGAAAGTGATATTCCCATGGGCAGCTACCAACACAATTCATTTCAGTGTAATGTCCTAGTAGTAAAAAATACTGGTGAGTTGTTTGAGGTGAGAATGTGAGTGTTCCACAGAACTCTGTCCATGCCCCTGTCTGCCAAGCTTCTGCCCCTCTCAAGGCAAGATATTGTACTGTACTTTGTAGGTGCTACGCCTACAGTGCTTAAGGCTATGTTTGATATCTGCTCCACCCTGAAGGGTTGTGGGTCCAAGGCGAGGGGGTGGATGGGCTAAACCTCTCCATCTCCGGCTATAAAGCTGCTACTTGGGCCCACTCCATGTTCTGGATGAATCTATTTTTGATGCGGGGTTCCTCCCTGCATCGGGTGGGTGTTTTTAACAAGGCGTGCCTGGCTTCCAGGCCTGTCTGTGGGATGGGAAAGTTATTGATGAATGATTAACGCTTCAGAAGGTGTGTGGAGCTGTAGCCTTCTATCCTCCGGTGAGCTGCCTCGCTGCTAAATATTTCATCGGCACACAGATGTGCTTCTGTCTGCTCACAGCTCCTCAGCTCCTTGTCATTACAGAGCTGCAGTTAGTGATCCCTACACACTCCACGGCTCGTCCAATAAGCTGAAAACAAGAAAAGTAGGGGAAAAAAGAGTTTTGAACAGCAAACCGTACAACTTATTATTCTTTAATCCCCATCCCATACGCACAGACAGACAGACAGACAGACAGACAGACAGACAGACAGACAGACAGACAGATAGACAGACAGGCAGACGTACACAGACACAGATGTGTCAGCCTCAGGATGACTCGTCCTAGCAGCTACAGTACCTCTGCACTACCCCCCCCCACACACACACACATACACATTTTTGTGAGGCATTTAAGGAGCGGCAGCTGTCCCTCTAAAGGCAGTGATGGCAACCAAGACTGTGTCTTAACAGAGAATGGTGGACTCTGAGTTTTACAAACCTAAGGAGTTTTCAGTCTGCCTCACGCTATTGCCCCGTCAGACCTCTCCCCAGCAGGCCAGATAGAATCAGCTGCACAGGTCCAGGCTGCCCCTGGATGCCCCCCTCCCCCCCCATCTGTATATCCGTCTGTGTAATACTGCCACCTCCTGTCTGGGAGCCCCAGGGTGACAGTAGACATGGCCAAAGCCCAGGCAACAAGAGGAGACACAAAAAGCTGGGAGAAGAGAAGAGGTGGGGGGGAGGGGGGGGGGGTGGAAGGATAGAGAAAGAGAAATAAAATATGGAAGAGACGTGAGGAGTAGGAGGAATATGAGGAGAGCAAGAGAGAGAGAGAGGCAGAGAGAGAGAGAGAGAGAGTTCACCCAGCTCTGATCAAAGCGCCTTCTCCCTAATCCTCCACATTCAGCAGTCAGCCTGTCTCTGAGCATTTCCAGCTGCTCAAAAAAAAAAGAGAAAAAGAAAAACACTTGCGGCTAAACTGCCCTGAAGTGCTGCTATTTTTACTTTTTGACTAAAGCGAAAAGAGGGACCCCCTGCTGAGGGTGTGCACAAGGACTGGGGGAAATTAGAAGAACAAAGCACAGGAGGATAAGAAGAGAGAGGCATCCTGGTGAAGCCACACAGACAGGAAAAACCAAACCCACTCGCTACTGTCACATGGACTGTAAGAGCGCCTTGTTATATAAAAGAAGTTGGAGGAGCAGAATTTTGGTCTATGACTATAATTGATGGGCGTATTGGTAAATGTAATGGCATATGCCACATCTTTTCTTTGCACAATTCAATGCGTTACTCTCAATCAATATAAGAAAAGTTAAAAGGCTCGATGGTCCATATTGATCCATTTGGTGGTGGCATCCTATGATTAGCTACAATAAATGTTTTATTCCTTTTATTCACATAAATTGGTCACATTTAGTCATTGAGAACTGTGGAGTTTGACTTGGCTGATTGGCCTGTTTTGATGGGAAATAAATGTGTAAAAATCAATTTTACTGTCGCGGTAATAGTTATTTATGCTTTACAATACAGTATGACCTAATATCATGACCTCTTCCATCCCAAACGCCCCGTTCTGTTGAGGAATACCTCCACCGCATCCCAAACACTATAAATTAGAATGAAGTCTCTGGACCGCTGTAGCAACGCAGGAGACAATCATTACCCCAGCCCTTTGGCCGAGGCAAAATTATAATGGCTAGGAGTTAATGGAAAAAAGACGAGAGCAGGATGAATGCATTCTCAGATGGAGGTGGAAAAAAAAAGGAGGGGGAACAGGAGGGAAGGAGCGGTGGAAGTACGGAAGGCAAGGAGTGAGGGAGACAGTCAAGAGTAGGGAGGAGCAGGAGGGAGATTGTAAATCAACGGAGGGAGTTGGGATAGAAAGAGGGAGGTGAGGTCAGTCGGCTGGAGAGAGAGGGGGAAGTGAGTGGGGGAGGCAAGCTGGCCGGCAGCAATAGAGTAAAAAAGAGGGGGGGGGGGGGGGGTAAGAATGCAGGGTGAGGTAATGGCAGTGATAAATAGCCCATGCCTGATCAGTCGAATTCAGGTTGGTGTTTGAAGATTCGATTTTAATCCAGCATTTTGACTCCCCTCCACTTGCAAAATAGTGACGGGGGGGAAAAGCAAATTAGGAATTATTTCACAGAATATGAACCGATTATCCCAATTTGCCCTTGACGATGATGGCCTACATGGCCTGCCATGTTGAGTTTATGCCGGCAGATGTTACATGGGGGGAATTTTTTACACTCTGATGAGGAGAGTTTAAATGATCTGAGCAAGCCTTTCAAGTAAATAACAGTGTTTCCATATGGAGAGCCTTGTCTCGGCTGGAATAGTGAGAATATGTTGGATTTTAAAAGTTATGTAGTTAAGGAACTGCTTCCCTCGTCATAACATTTTGATTTATTATAGACTTAAGAGTGCTTTGGCTTTGCCATTTTAATCTTTCTCTCGTTTCTTTTTCAGTGTATTTGGTGTTTCTTTTCATATGTAACCAGGGGATCCATTGCTGTGGAGAAATACAGCTGAACAACTTAACCCTTTTCCAAAATTGCTAAAAACTAATATCAGTGAGACTGCTTTGCACCTATGGATACAAAGCTACCGTTTTATTATGTGAATGGAATTCACATGAATGGATTTCAACGGTCGTAACGTATTATCTGCTGTTTTACACCCTTATAAGCCAGCTGACATGTCTCGTATGTAAATGTGATAAAATATTGATTAAGAGGCTCATAATTTAACATATGCGACATGCCTGATTATATGTCTCTCACGTGAGTACGTTTAGGCATTGATGTGTGTGAACAACACTGGCCAAATACCTCTCTCCTCACCAACCATCTCAGCCGCCGCCCGGGTGGCCGGTGGGGGACTAAAATAGTGCTCTGTCTGTTACCAAGGTTACAACATTGACAACATGACATGGCCATTCATTCTCAATACTGTATCTCCCTGGCCTTCTGTGAAAAAGTGGCTGCTTATCTTAGCCCTCAATCTGCCCACCTGTCAATGTGAAGAGGAAGGCAGCAGAGGTATGAGATGAGGGGTGTCAGGTCGGCTCTGTCCTCATACATCGAGAGCCCCCGCCCCCACAATTTCCTCCCCACAACCACTACCCCTACGCCCAAACCGTTGTAACCCAATGTTCAGCTCCTCTCCAGGCAATGGTGTGTTTCCTCCAGCTCGCCGATAAAAGCTATTGCGCCCCTGCTCCTGGCGGTGTGCGACGGGTGAAATCAGAGCTGTTTCTATGCAACCCCATGTGTCACTTTTCCATTTTGCAGGTATGAGGCAGTTTGAAGAGGAGAGAGGGGTTGAATGGCAACCGGATGGTAGTCACAATAAAACTGTAATTGAAAGATATGTTATCGTGACTGACTCCTCTCCGGGTTTCATGCTAGGGAAAGTGGTATCAGTGAGACACTTCTGCTCCAAAAAAGAGAAGAAAGGGAACCTCATTTAATTAAAAAATAGTGCTCAAAGGGGCGACCAAAAGTTAAAACTAGCGCCATGTTTGGCATGACTAAGTTGCCCCCTCTTCTTTGTGCGTGACACTGACAAATAGAGCCCTGCGCGTGAAAAGGGGATTTATCTTTGATGGGTAATGAATTCAAAGTCATGGAGATGAACGTGCTCTTTGAGGTTCAGAGGGCTTTAGCGGAAGTCATATTATCTTCCAAACATAAGGCAGGTCTCTCCCATGTGACGTCTCCACAACTTGATACGTTGAGTCAAGACGGTGTCATTCTGTCCTTGTGAAGCTATATAGATATTGGCTCTAAGGAATTGTAATTGGGATGGAGGTAAATTTTTACCTGCTGGTCAACCAATCTTGCGTTCACTATGGTCAAGTTGTATTATAGCCTCTACAGCACATTGAGCAGCCCAAGACGGAGAAATGCTTTTTTTTTGTTGTTTTTTGGGGTTTTTTTGCACTACACACGTCGTTAAAACAAAGCCTTAGTATGTCTGCCGTTCTGATGTTGTTCCTCTGAACGGTAGCCCTGGTGTCGAGCACACCTGCAGGCTACCGACGGCCCGACACATGGCTTTTTAACCAGTTACTTTGTGCCAAACCTTTGAGTTTTTATGACAGACACAGTTTTGAAGATGTGCACAAACCCATTTCTACTCAATTGCTCCCAGCGGCAGTCCCAAATAGATTTATCAATGATACTGTGAGTGGGGAGATTGAGAGTAAGAGTAAGAGAGGGAAGAGAGACTAGAGAAGAATGGGAAAAGAGAACTCGAGAGTGAAACAGGGGACAGGGGGTGCAAAAAAAATCATAAAATAGACTGAGAATGAGCCAGTGTGGGATTTTTTTGCAGTTCAGTTAAGAAAGGCTTTGAACACATTTGAATCACAGACTTGATTTGCCACCAGTTTTAGTTTTATTCGCTGCTTGACAGTGCAGTATGGTATTGGGATTACATCCAGCGGCTGCTTTATTCAGGGTTCCTCACAGCTAAATTTATACTTGAGCATTCCTCGCGTGCCTGCTCTCAGCCCACGCTTTAATGCCCTCCCAACTTATTCTTTTGTTTTCTCAACAGTTTTTACGGTCACTGGCACATATTGTGAAACAAACATGATCTCAATTAGAATTGCTTATCTTTCTATATCTCACTTTTAACAAGGGATCCCATGGCCCAATGTCTTGAGAGAATGGGACAGATATTCAAATGAGTTCCTTTATTATGGGCAATATTAAAGCTAGCTTTGACGTTGCTCAAACTCTTAATTGAAAGGAAATGTATCGTATCCTCGTGGGCGGTGTACATCATATCCCTACTCCATCCCCTGTGCGCTAGTTTATGTTATATGTGGCTAATTTATGCCACACTTAATTTAGCCTTGATTGTAAATGTCCAGGATGAGACAAGAGAACCTTGTCGTCATTGTGCCTGGGCACAGTCTCGCAGGATTATCTGATTTCAAATATTAACCGTGTGTATGACCACCTCTTCACTCATCAGCTGTCACTATTTTACTTTTGTGGCAGTTTCACCCACGTGCATGTTCTGTATTTGTGTAGAATGAACAGGTCGGTGACTTTTACAGCCAGTAAAACTGAAATGCTTTATCGAAAGGCAAAAGGTGTCTCTTTCC
Organism: Zeus faber; assembly: GCF_960531495.2. NCBI lineage: Eukaryota > Metazoa > Chordata > Actinopteri > Zeiformes > Zeidae > Zeus > Zeus faber. The sequence continues at coordinate 18,461,039 of NC_137194.1, read as the reverse complement.
CGACACTGTTGTTGACAGAAGATGATTTGAGCGGTTTCCTGGGAACCACATGGCATGGATTTGTCACAATTAAACCAGGGCTTGGCTTAGAATCTTACAAAAAAGATGCAATAAAGACGATGGCTTATTTAGGATAAACTCCAGAGTCCTGGGTGCTTCAGAGGGGGAACCTCCACACTCTAAATCTAGTTGTCAGAACATATGAGGGGATAAAGTAGCTGTATTAAATTTGTTGACTCCAAAGATTCTCTCTGAGGCGTCCACGTATTGCATTTGTTGGCTCCGCCATCCCTGCTAGCCTTCTCCACGGCTGCAAGGATTGAATCAGACAGGGCCAAGATCCTCACCATTGCCTGGGATGAACACTATTGAATTGCTTGGCTTGTAGATCCACAGTTCTAACTCCTTTAGACTATATTGAATTTACCATCCTGGCTGATCAATAATACTAAGTTTTGCAGGCGGTATTGAACTCTAGCCTCACACGTCTACTTGGTGGTTGGTTTCTCCCAGATTGCTTTGGAATCTGCAGGCTGCCATGCACAAATAAACAGATTCTGAGTAAACTTTTTTAAAACGAGGATCGTGAAGCAATCCAATTGTGTAGACTGTGCCATATGCGTGGTGAAACAGAAGGTTCTTTTCCCTGCATAGTCTGATAAAATTGAATAGAAACCGTTTTGTCTTGGGCAAGGTGTGAAGATAGAATCAAATTCTTTATATAAATGTCTATTGCACAGCAAATGTATAGAAACAAAGACTTTTTTTGCTGGGTTTGCAATTTATTACTAATTAATCTTTGCTTACCACATGTTTTTGGGGTCTAATGAGAGACAGTAGGAAGATTATCTTGTCCTCTGAAAGTCTGCCTATGACAGTCGCAGACATAGAGGGCAGCAGCATAGCTGTACATTGCTGTGGCAGTCAGTGCATTGCGATTCACCATTGGCCCCCTGGGTAATGAAAGGCCTAATAAATAAATCCATCAGAGTGTCTGTGTGTTGCTCTCTGTGTGTATCTGGGATGCAGTCAGGCCCAGACGTGCCCAGTCTCCGGGCACACAGAGGGAAGGGATGCCATTGCTGGCAGGCCTGATGAATGGATGGCACGCCGCGCTGTGACAAAGACGAATGTGACGGCCCCCGTCCCGCCAAAGGGAGCCGGCGCTCAACTACCGAGGGGCGGTCATGTGACGCCGACCGCTTCCCTTCTCAGTTGAATTCCCTGCTGGCTTATCCCAAGTTGGTTGAGGTATCAGAGGAATGGGAAGAGGAGGAGCAAGGAGAAGAGGGGAAGAAGATCGGATCGGCCTCCTACCACCTCTACATCCCTCCAAGCACCAATAACAAGACACTCAAGGCTAAATAAATCTCTTCTCTTCATGAAAGTAAAGGAAAGCAAAGAACAAATATTTCTTTCATTCAAGCATTTTATAAATGCTCTCCACAAAATAGCAATGTGTCTTTTATATTAACGAGGTGTCCTGTGATTATCTCTATGAGTGGGTCCTTCACTCTGCTTTTGGAAACTGTATCAGCAATATAAGTCTATTAGGTGTTGTACTTCCATTTCAGGTGATGATGCTGTTGTGCTTGTCAGAGTGCTTTTTAGTAATCACTGTCGTTTGAGGGTAGCGTGTTGAGTCATCAGAGTTGAGGGGCTTAAAAATTGTTTCATTTAAAAAAAACAAAAAAAACAACTAAATGACAGCAGTGAAATACTTGTAACATCTATGCTTTTAGGATGTATTTTTCTGGGTGTGAATGTTATTTTGACTTAACAATCCAAATATCAAAGCCATGTCGACCGCCCTTCTAAACTCCACAACAGACAGGCATCGTCTCGGGGCAAGGGGCGGCTGAGTAAATCGGTTAACTATCCAAACTAAGGTACCTTTTTGGTTAGAGGAAAAGAAGCACTGAAGGGTAAGTCAATGGGAAACCGAGATGATTAAGAGGCTTTTACTGTTAACAGAAGGGGGATGGCTTTCTCTCTTACCCCCTTCCTTTCATGGCCTGGCCTGGTAGACAGGCGGCTGCTTTAGACTGAACAGAGGCAAGCCTTGCCTATTAATAGACTATTGAGTACTATTGATCCTTGGCTTGCGTGACACATAAGATACAATGAGCCATAGATCCCAGTAAAGAGCCACGTCTTTCTTTTCACCTTACCACAATTGCATACGATTATAGGAGTCACAAGATCACTATTCGAGGCCTCGCTTTCCACATACAGTGCCATCGACCAGAAATGTGACAGCGCTTAGAGGTAAATGACGACTGTAATTTGGAAACTTTTGTCATGAACACAAAAGATCTTGAACAAAACGGACACAATGGAAACATGGAATGCTTGGCCTAGACAGAAAAGTGCCTTTGCACAACTAGATGGATAAGTTGGGATATAACTTAGCCAAACATGCAGATGTTTAAAAAAAAAAAAGTAAAGACACTTTATCTTTGCACCCAAGGTGAGAATACCTCTAAAGGCATGCTATACAATTACAGATGAATTAGATTGATAATGACGAGGGGTAATCGTGGTTATATCAATAACCCCTCTAATGGTCAATTCCAGGATGATGTGTGCTGTGAGTTAGATTTAGTGTAATGGATAAGGTGCCTGTTTAGCAGAGGCTTAGTTGTCACCAGACGAGGGAACAAACCTCAAATAGCCAAATTAAAAACTGAATAATAGATGAGCGATGCTGGGATGTGACCGAGGAGAGGAGACAGTTAGTTGTTATTTCTGCTCTTGGGAAAAAAAAAAAAAAAGGAGCCTAGGCATGTAATTCTGGAGAATTTATAAGAGCACGGAACAGAAGACGAGACAAGAGAAGACATGAATCCTACTCTGAGAATCACCTTTTCAAAGAAAAAAACAGACAAATTATTTTACAATGATGGCTGAAGTAAGCAAAGGTCCACAAAATAAAAAAATTACAAAAGTAAATACTGTTGTTATTGAGGAAGATTTGCAGGTAGCGCGCCACTTTGAAACCAGCTTCTAGTGCAAGGGTTTTATCCTCTTTGCAAAGAAACAGCAGCAGCAGTCCTTCGATGATAAGAAGTTTTGAACTCCCTGTTGGAATGAGAGAGAGTTTATTTTAGCAAAGCATTACGTCTGAAAGCTATTGAATGCTAAAAAGAAGCACATGTGAAGCGCTGTCCATGGGGTATAGCTCTCTATCTACATATCAAAGGACTGTTTGAGGAACCTCTGTCTGAGACTTCCACACTTCCAACCTTTTTTCCGAACAGACTGAACACAAGATGCCATGCTCTGGCAAGCACACATGCTTATTTCATGACTGTTACCATACAATCTAACTGACACTGTCAATAATCAATTCAATGAGGCCCTGTGAGTCTTACAAATGGATTGATTTGCCTTGATCTGTCACAGAATGTGCGCATTACCAGTAATACTGGATTTTCTTTCTCAGTAAATATTAAAAACCATATTCCTTGATTTAGAAAAAAACAAAACAAAAAAAACCATGCATGAATACTTAATCAAATTTCGAGCCTGGTGTTATTTGTAACAAGAGTGGAGCCTGTTAGAGCAGAAGATTATTCAACTTCATCAGTCTGATTTTGGGCATTTGAGATCTGCTTCTCTAAATCAAACTTACTGAGAGTCTAGTGTTGCTAAGGGATGTGATGCATGTCAAATACGTGTTCAATGAAGAAGCTCTCTTGTGGATAGGTTAAAACTATGAGTCCTTTAGTCTGGACTTGATCGCCAGTCTGGTCTCCACAATTTTAAGGATTACTTTAAGGATTTACTCATTACATAAGGTCTCGTTCTGTAATGAGGTAAATACCGATCAGCCACAACATTAAAACCACTGACAGGTGAAGTGAATAACATTGTTCATCTGGTGCCAATGACACATGTCAAGGGGTGGGATATATTTGGCGGGGGAACCGGGTCAGTTCTTGAAGTTGATGTGTTGGAAGCAGGAAAAATGGGCAAGCATAAGGATCTGAGCGACTCTAACAAGGGCTTAACTGTGATGGCTAGACGACTGGGTCAGAGCATTTCCAAAACGACAGGCCATGTGGGGTGTTTCCACTATGCAGTGGTTAGTACCTACCAAAAGTTGTGCAAGGAAGGACAATTGGTGAACCCGCGACAGGGTTATTGGCACCCAAGGCTCATTGATGCGCGTGGGGAGCAAAGTCTAGCCCGCCTGGTCCAGTCCAGAAGAGCTACTATAGAAAGGTGTCAGAACACACAGCGCATCGCAGCTTGCCGTGTATGGGGCTGTGTAGCCGCAAACCGGTCAGAGTGCCCATGCTGACCCTTGTGCACCACCGAAAGCGCCTACAATGGGCACGTGAGCGTCAGAACTGGACCATGGAGCAATGGAAGAAGGTGGCCTGCTCTGATGAATCACATTTTTCTTTTACATTTCTTTTCTCGGCAATGTTCTGCTGGGAAACCTTGGGTCCTGGCATTTATGTGGATGTTGCTTTGACACGTACCCCCTACTTAAACATTGATGCAGACCAAGTACACCCCCCTTCATGGCAACGGTATTCCCTGATGGCTGTGGCCTCTTTCAGCAACATAATGCGCCCTGCCAAACTGCAAAAAATGTTCAGGAATGGTTTGAGGAACATGACAAAGAAGTTCAAAGAAGTTGACTTGGCCTCCAAATTCCGCAGATCTCAATCTTATCGAGCATCTGTGTGATTTTCTGGAACAACAAGCCCGATACATGGGGGCCCCACCTCGCAACTAATGCCATGGACACACTGCGTGACTTTCAATGTCGCAGTTCACACTACATACATTTCTGCCTTGTGATCAGAAATCTTGACGTCGTTGTGGCTTCACACTACGTGACGGATCGGTGACAGGGGCTCACATAATCCCCGGGATTCCTCCTCTTGAAAGATCTTGTAATATTATCGCAAGACGAGTCCGTGGGGTCTCCAAACTACGTTTTGTCACAAAAAACACACACGAGAAGTGACACCGCAAATGACGCGATACCATGCGCGGAACAGGATTATTTATTTTTTATTTGATTCTTGATCACTGTAAAAAAAATTCATAAAAGCAGAATTTTAACAAGAAATATATTAAAAATCTAGAGAAGAAAAGTAAAATAGGTATGTTGTGTGTTTCTTCCTTCCCTCTGCCTCACTCTGGATGCTCTCATTGGCTGTGGCTTGTTGAGTCACTCCTGAGTCGGCCAGATATTAAACCTGCTTGATATCTCGCTGGCGTCTGCGAGCCATCGGCGAGCGCCCTGTCAACAGCTGGAAGTTTTTTGCTGAAAATACCACTCAGATTATGCATCAGAGCCATTCTAACATGCCTCGAAATCCATTGTGTTCCTGGCGCTCTGTTTAAGTGGGAGGAGCCACCTTCCCAAGTTCTGTGAACCAATGGGGTTTGAGCACAAGTTCCGGGCTCTGTGAGTCAATGGCGTTGGAGCATGGCTTCCGGGTTTCCTTGTGTTTACCCCGTTACTGTCACAGATTTCACATTATCAGTCCACCAAAATCTGCTTCTGAACAAATTTGAGTCGAGAAAAGAAAACAATCCAGTCGCTGAATCGCCACTCATTAGATTAGATCTATAAGGCCTAATTTAAAAGTTAGGCCCGACTTTCGTTGCTGTCCTGCAAGCTCGTAGGACGCCGACGCACTGGAACTCTCGGGTGCGGGGATTCTTTTTGTTTCATGTAAACGTCTGAAAACATAAATAAAAACGTCTGCAATTAAAAACACACTATTTTTATTGGTTTTGTTTGGGGAAACGCACAGCGGATCCGACGGAGCAGATGACCATATAAAGAAATCGGTGACGAGCCGATGTCAGCTGGTGCAGAGAGTAGAAAGCAACTTTGAAAAAGGAGCGTTGAGAGCGGCTAGAAGCCTGAGCATTTTGTTCACAGTGACTACTTTGTCATTAGCTTACCTCATTATATGACACCTTGGACACGTCTAATATCCATCCGAACATTAAACATTAGTACATTATTCATATGATAGAAAAAAAGGAAAAGCATGATCTTTTAGCTTACTTTTATTTTTTCATATCTTTCCCACAAAATGTTTGGCACTATGTAGAAAAAAGGCAAAAAATGTAAAAAGTGGACTTATAATAAAAGAAAGAATGAGATGAATAATAACAGCAACGCTGTCTCAACCCAACTGGCATTTTTCAAATAGGTACAACTGCCACACTTTTGTTTAAAATGATAATTTTTTCCCCCGAACCTTTCACTTCTCACTCTCCAGGTCAACGCATTCCAGCAGTTGACTATATCAAAAACACGAACAGGAAAAACAAAACAAGTTCTGAAAGGCTGTGGGCAAAAGACATGTTATGAACTCACATTCCATGCAATATTAATTTCATTGCATTTGTGTGGTACACCGATCCAATTTGTTGTCTTTGTACACTTAGCTTCCATAGCATGTCAACAGCATGTCATGCCAAATGGGGCACTATCTCATCAAAGTTTCAGTGCTGTTTGGTGGGCCTGGGAGAGGAGCCTTGTAATGGAGAAACATTGAAGAGGGATCTCAGGAGCCACGTTGGTTGGAGACAGCACGCCAGCTCTCACACACAGATGGACGGCGTGTCAGGAGACTTTCACACACTCTGATCAGAGTCCCGCCCAGCTCCCCAGCCCCCCGCATAGTGGGAGGAAATGGGACTGAAGCAGCGGAGGAAGAGCGGGAGAAGAAGTTAATCATCGCGCTAATGCTGCACTTCATCATCGTTTCCCGAGCCCGCCCGCACGCCCTCGCCGCGCCTGTGTGACCGTCTTCACAGCGCCACCTGTCTCCTGGTTTAGCTACTGCAGGCCCTTATCACTCAATTAGAGCTGCGTGATCTCATGCAGAAAGGCATGTTAATGGAATAAAAAAAAGGGGCAGCTCTGCAGGAGAGCAGTGGGTTTTTTTTTAAAGGTGAGTTAGTTCAAATGGATTTGGGTTGACCTTGGTTGTCTTTCTCAGATATGAATGTGTAGCAAAGTGCCCTGTGTGCTTGTTCATGCGTGGCCATTGAACACCAGTCTTTTCGGGAGAACAATTTATTTCTGCATAGGCCCACATGCGGTGTGCTAACCCTGTGCAGTGTTTGCCCACAGCTTGTGAGAGGGGCCGCGTATCCCTTTGCGTGTGCGCTCGTCTTGATGTATGTGTGCATGCGTGCATGGAGGATGCGTGCGGTGCAGTGAGATGGATCTGAGGCCGGTGGTGAAGGTGAGTGAGTTTAACCGTGCTTCCCCCTCGGGCTCTTGTTCCGTCGACAGTTACAAACAGGATCTTAGGGAGCAAAGTGCTGTGCTGCCGTGCATGGCCAACCGTCAGTCGGTCCCCAGAAATATGAGTCTGCGCGCGATGCACATAACTTACGGTCTCAGTGCCACACCCGCCCCACTGCCCTGGCAGGCACTCCCTCAGACCATTACAGCCACCGCAGCCCCACCGCCCGTCAGAGCGCATTGTCTCCTGCATTAAATACTGTAGTAGTGCCATTCATATTCAGGTCAGTTCAATGCACAGACGAATGCACACTCTCACACGCATGTTCTCCTGTTGAGCTCTTTTTTCCCACACATAGGTAATATTCATTCTTATGGCTTTTGTGTTGCACCTGAAGGAGCACGCCTGTACCCTCATAATCTATTAAAAAACAAAAAAGGCTATTGGAGAAAAACATAGGGTAACGTATCAACACAGGGTTATAAACGCAGCACTATTTTTTTGCTCCGATGAAGTCTCGGTCAATTCCAATGTATGTTTTTTTTTTCCTTTATTTATTTTTTGCTTGGGACAAATATTTGTCACACACGCACATTAACCACCTAAATCAGAAAGCCTCTGTTGCTGGCCCGGTGCGTGTGTACCAATGTGTTTGAAACCTATATAGAATAGATTTATTTGTCATTGTACAAGTAGGCTACAATGAAATGAATCCTCTGTATTTGACCCATCCTATACTTAGGAGCAGTGGGCAGCCAGGGACCAGCCCCAGTTCTTTCACCAGTGGCGGTGACAGGAGTATTACCCCCTAACATACATGTGTTCGATGGTGGGAGGAAACCGCAGCAACCCACGCAAACAACATGCAAACTCCACAGAGAAATGACCTGGGACGGCCGGGATTGGAACCTAAGACCGTGGCGCTGCGAGGCAACCACGCTCACCACCGTGCCACCTTTATATATGAAATGGAGACGAGACATGATAGCGGGTTCGGTGCGGCATGATCTGATGGTGTGAGTGCAGATGCGTGCAGGACTGAGTGACTGACAGTCGCATAACAGGGCTGAGCTGTGATCGTGGCTCTGCGGAGGGGACACCGGTGGCAGGTTTTGGCTTCTAGTCTATCCGTGTCTGTGTGTCTGGCAGGAGTGTTTGCACGTGCTCACCAACACAAACACACACACACACACACACATCCTTAAACTAACCTGACTTGATGCCTAATGGGTGCTTGTCTGTCATCCACATATGCCCACATCCAGACAGCCAGCTAACTCAGGGTTAGAGACAGCACGCTGCAGTGACTCCAGCTTTGGTTCCGCATCACCTCCCACTAATGGTGGTAATTAATTGATGAATGAGGTCAAATTGGAGATATCCTGGCACGTCTCAATTCAAATACCACTCCCCACCCTTTGCCATCCTTGTCCTCACCTCTCCGCCACCCCACCGAGTTGTTTTCTTAATGCGCAGTGCACCACAATCCCTCTGTGCTCATCTGCATAAGACCTTGGGATGAATGTTAACGATGTTTAATTAGACAAGACGTGGGATGGATGGGTTGGTGAAGGCGCTGGGGCCAGGGTGGATCAGCCCCCACCCCCCGCTGGGGGGAAGAGCAGGGGGCGCGCGCACGCACGCACACACACACACACACACACACACCTCTGTCCCACAATGAATAGAATGGCCATTAATAGGGCAAATGTGAGACCGGACCATGACCTTTCATGTGATCGCTACATTTCAACTTTGTGTTTAAACTCACTGTTCCATATCTCAACAAGACAAAGGGCAAAGACCCCTCATTGTTTGCGCAATAAAACCACAAAGGTTTATGATTGCAACATTATCTAGTGATCACTAACAGCTCACATTTTAAACCTCTGTTTTATTAACTTTTTCTTTTTTCCCGTTCTGAATTTTTTTATTTATCATTCCCAAGTCCAAGAAAAGAAAACATAACAATAAACAGATCACGCAGAGCTATAAGATAAAACATAAATATAAAAAAAAGTATATTTGGAAGAAAAGTCATTTTCTAAAGATATTGCTAGCTGTCTAATGTTTTCTTTCAAAACTAGACTGTTATTTTCAAATGCATTATTTCAAGTCTTCCTCAACATACTGTAGACCTTAACTTTACTCACATCTCGAGGTTTCTAGAGTCTCACGTTGAGCTCTGCTTGTGTAAGTGGATACGTAGCTGAACAAATGCGGCGAATGTTAAACCGTGTTTTTGCACAGTTCTCTGCACCAATTAAACTGCTTCTGCGGTGTAATCAAAAAATCTACGGTCTCACCGAGTGTCTCCCTTGATCGAGGCAAAGCGGAAGGCCAGGTGAATGCGCTGTGGTCCTAACCGAAACTTGCAACTTCAAAAAAGATAATTAGTTCTCACTCCATTTGATACATACCCACATCCGGCTTGTTTTCGATCCATCGATCCATTTAAAAGATTTGAAAGATCACTCGTGTTGACAACCAATGATAGAAAAATAGGTTCACCTTTATGGACGCTATGCTAATCTATAAAAGGGTATGAATCACAAACACATTGTAGTCAACACGCAAGGCGCTTGGCAGAGATGGAAAAAAAATAGCTTCTCGCTGGCCTGATCAGACGCTATTCATTTTCTCAACTACTCTCAGTCTTGCTCTTTTTTTTCTTTTGCCCCCAACTCCTTTCCTCAGATGGGCGACTTACTGTAGCGTGGCCCCAAATGCGTAAGCACACTCATACGGGCACATTGTGCACCTTGCTCGCTGCCCAGCGTCTCCTCTGGGCTGAGGCTTATCTCCTGGTCACGGCCAGACAGATACACCTGCGCATGCTGTAGATTAGCAGGCTGCCTGGGGTAAGGCGTTTAATACAGCGCCCTGAGGATCCTGGGCTGAAGGCAGACTGAGGCAGGCTTGACAGAGGCATCACACAGCCCAGATTAAGATCAATGCCTTCTCAAAAGCTGCCATATAAAACATTCAATGAAAGACTCGCTGCCGAGGTAAACAATCTTTGATGACATCAGAGAACAGGGGAAGACTGTTTGTTCTCTTTAAAGCCTCCAACCAGAAAACGACAACTAGGTTGCTTGTTCTCCTTTGTGTTGCAAACACCATTGCGCTGAATCTCCGCTCTTAATTAATTTGGCAAGTGCGAGGAGGCAGTGTTTGTCACCCCTGCTCCCGCCCGTTAGTGCTATTTGTCTCCCCGTGACCTTTGATTTCACACTGCATTGGTTTTCTCCCGTTATGGACAAGAGGCGGTTTTTTGCTGACAACAGAGGAAACCTTATCTTTTAAATAAGTAATTCCCTAACTGCTTTGCGGGTTCACCAGGAGCGAAATATTGGGATTGCTGAAAAGGCAGCTGCAGAAGCACGCTGAGGAAAATGCCTCTTCTACAACACAGCACTCTTCAATTCGTTCTTATAAAAAAAAAATCACAACATAGATTTATAGCCTCGATACCCAGTTGTTCATTCTGTAATATGATTCTGCTCTTGCCTATGGTAATGATTAAGTTATAATAACTATTATATATATATATAATATATGTATATTCTTTCTTTCATTTCAGTTGCAACGCCTCCAAAGAGAGAGATCAGATAATCTCACATCATCCCACATTTCATACAGAAGCATTGCATCATTCAGATCACAGATCACTTAGAGGTCTCTGGGTCTGTAGACACCACTTGGCTTGGTGTCTCTCCTCAGTGTGATTTAAGAGCCACAGCGTGGGGAGAGGTGGGTTTATCACAGGTGTATTGTACTGAGGTTTAGGCGCAGACACAAATGGCATTGCCAGGCCTTCTTGGCACCAGCTGGGACCAAGAGCTTTAGGTTTTTTAGGAAGCGGATGTTGATTGGTGTGATGGCAGGAGTGGCTGGAAGGTGGGGCGGATAGAAGGATTTTAGGGTTGGATGGATGTGCTGGCACCTGGCACTGGGGGTTCTGGCTGAGAAGGGGAGCAGTCTCCGGTAACGTTGATGCATGGCCATGAATTATATTACGCCTTGGCAGCTGCTTACCCCTTAGATTCATCTCAGCAGTCAGTCAGGGTTATTTATGTATTTTATTTCAACAATTTGTCAAAAGGGTTCCCTTACGAAATGAAAAAAAGAAGCAAACAGACCCCCAAAAAATGAGGCCAATTTAGGGCATTTTACCGAATGGGAGTCTGCAGATGAAAGAATCACGACAACTTGCAAAGGTGTACCAGCAGAATTTTGATGGAGTGTGTTATTTCTGCCCATCCAATATCCAAATATTGCCTAGGAAAATAATTGTGAACCAAAGAAAGTACGATATGGCTTTCTGGCATCTGGAGCCACTGGGAAAGCACCTTGTTCCATGGCATTTTCTGCAACGTGCCACCTCACCCTATGGGAAATACGAGTGATGCCTACGGCCCTTTGTTAAACTTTGACATGCTGTTCAGACACCTTTGTTCTCAGAGGAGAGGCCCATTCACCGTATGCCCAGGGAATAAATTGAATCTGGTTGACAATTAATAGCCAGGCGGCGTGTTTAATTAAGAGCATGTAGCCAGCAAGTGGTGTTGGGGAGATAAACAGAGGAGAGCTGCAGAGAGCCAGACTGGGCGCACAAAGGAGCAAGCCATCGGCCCGTCTGGCTGATCGATCCTCCGTCGTCTGGAGAGAGAAGGCTCCACAAAGAGCAGCGCAGCCCTCTCCTCTCAACAGGCTAGAACTTTGAGAGGGGACAGAGATGTGAGACCGATAACGCACACGAGGCAGATGGGAATACGCCGAGAGAGGCTAGCAAAGCAGACACACTTGGGGAAACTGAACGTACCTCTCCCTCTCTCTGTGGCAAAGGAAGAAGCCAGCTTCGGCTCCCCAGATGACGACACAGCCACTTCATTATGTAATAACTTAATTTGGATGGAAATGACCTTGAACATCATGATGATTAATGCGTTGAGTGGTTATTGATGGTAGCTTTTATGAATGGTTACTGTTACATTGCCGTCTGTTGCTGGGGTCAGCTGTGGGGAGAAGGAATGTGTCGGCAGACATGCGGTTTTGACTTTAGGCTGCTGTGACCTTCACAGTCCCGCATTCCTGTTATTGTAACATGAACGCGAGGTGGCAGCGAGCCAGGAGAGTCAGACCAAGAAAGAGGAGAGAAAGAGAGAGAGAGGGAGAGGGAGAGAGATATGCCCCTGACAGCATGTCTGATAGAGCAACAATAGCAACCATGGCCAGCCAAGGCGCCGGACAGCTTCACACACACATAGCCACATACCCTTCAATTAAAGAGAGCCCTCCTCCAGAACTAACAATAACATCAGTCAGAGAGATGGCAAAAAGGGAGAGGAGATAAAATGAGGGAGGTTCATGTGAGGATTAGGCCGATACATACGCCAGCATGTGTGTGTGCAGGCACATGTGTGTGCAGACAGGCGAACAGGGAGATGACAGGAACAAAAGAGAGTTCCAGAATTGTAACTAGTTTGTGTGAGAGTATGTATGTGCAGACACACGTGTGTGTGTGTGTGTGTGTGTGTGTGTGTGTGTGTGTGTGTGTGTGTGTGTGTGTGTGTGTGTGAGGAGGGTAGCGATAGCAGAACAGAGAAGGCAAGGGGATGATGGACAATGGGTGATCTGGTCATGCTGACGAGTGCTTAAAGAAAGGATTTTCCAGCGGCTAATTGGCTGGAGCTGTGGAAAGCTGGCCATCCCCTCGGTGAAATCTCAACCTTGTCTTGTCTTCAAGTCTTTTTTGTCCGTCAGAGTGAATTACTCTGTCTACGGATGGACATAGTGAACCATAGTAGGTATTTTATACTCTTCTGCACGCCACACGTACGTAGTTCATTAAAGACACAGTAATATTGGACACTTTCTTTCTCTTGTCCCTTTTCTTCCATTTTCTCGCTTTCGACCAATCTCTCTTCTCATCAGTTCTCTGTGTCTACATAGTGTAATGGTCTACGTCGTGCTGGTTTAACAGATTAGACAAATTGGTGCCAGTCAGACGTACTTACAAGGTTTACGTCTTTATTGCTTTTCTCAACTTTTATATGGAAATGAAAATATAATTTTGGGTGCACAGCATTCCGATTGGGCAGGGCATGGCCCCATAAGACCCGCCCATGTTGACGGGACGATACGTAGTGGTGTAGCGACATATCCACAGACTGAAAGCAGGCTGTTTTGAACAATAAAACCTGCAGCATAACAATGCGCATTCTCAACACACATGCTTCCTGCAATCTCAGACGTCAGTCGGGGCAACTTAATTACTGAAAACTCATCATCACAATCGCTAGAATTGAGTACAGAGTGCCACAAAAGTGTAAAATGCAAAGCATTGACTCGCTCTCAAAGTTGACCCTGAGGGCTTTACAACATCACCATGACGAACACACTCTTAGATGTTTTTTTTAGATGCTTAGTTTGACCAAATGTGGTGAAATAATGAAAACGAAAGTGTAGTATAGTAGTGCTTTCCATACCTCAGTTTGCATATGTTTGATCTACTGTTCAAATACTTTCCTTCTTTGTAGAGGTCTTAAAAAGGATTTTCAAAAGTATTGCATTTGATTAAAAAGAAAATAATAATACATTTTAAAAAAGATAAAAATGTACAGGAATGATGACACACATGCAAACACATAGACACACATAGACAGGCACAAAAATTCAGACAAGGACTCATACACACACATGTGTGAATGGCTCAATAGTCAAAGAGAGGCGCAATATCTCTGGGAGTCCGGTAGGTGGTTCTGGGGTGTGTCTCGGATTGAAAGTTAGAAATTGGCTTCACGCAAGGGTGCCCCAGTCATTTGGCTGCACTGAATGGTGGAATTGAAAGGATAATGCAGGCATTAATTGATTCTGGGGGGGCTGAAATAAATAGGCTTTCAGGCTCGCATGAGATGGAACTTAGCTCATTTGGGTCTTTCTTGGAAGTGGTGAAGGGCCGGGCTTTCTCCATCTCTCCCTCTTCCTTTCGTCGCCAGAGTCCTTTGAGTGCCTTAAAAATGAAAGCTGACATCATTTGATTGATGTGAAGTGAAGAGTGACCTTCTAGATTCCACTGTCACTTCATTTATGCCTGACACCGCGCTCCTTGACTTTTGGGAGAATTTGGATGATATTTGAGGATATAGCTCTTAGATTATTATTATGTCCCTCTAGAGAGAAATTGTGCCTCAATTATATTTGGATGACATTTAGTGGCCACTAATGTTCCGGCAATATTTTTCTTATGCAAACCATAACAAAAGCAACATTTTTTAAGCGTGCATGCTCTATTAAAATGCCAGAATTGACATTAGCACTCAGTTGTGGGAGGTTGTGCCATCCAACACGAATGGCTGCCAAAAAAAGAGAAAATATGATCAGACATAGAAGGAAACAAATTATGAAAGGATGAAAGAGGAGAGAGAGACTACCCCCACTTAATAAGTTTGACTGTGGAGCTTTTGCAGACAGTAGTTGGATCAGCAATGGAATATGGTAACAGCCTGGCATCCTGGTGCATGGTGAGGCCAGGAGAAGGTCAGCTTTACGGAGGCTCTGCCACTTTCCGTTCTCCTTGGTCGGGTTGTCAGCGGGTGCAGGTGCAGGTGTCCCGCTGTATGGATGATGAAGAGGACACAAATTGTGGAGATCAGAGGTCAGAAAGCCACAGGGTGCCAGGGAGTATATATGGCTCCGCAAACACACACACACACACACACACACACACACACACACACTGGCTTCCAACCAACATCATCGACTAATGAAGCAGTCAACCTAGCCTCCAACACATCCTAAAATCCTACCAGAAGTTACAACTAGGTAAGACAAAAAGAAAGACGGGGAAGGGAGGAATGAGGGGAGGTGTAATGGAGCCATTACAGGGGCGGCACATCTCAAGGGTAGAGCCGTAGGTGGTCCCATATGGGCTTTAGATCAGCCGCCTTATACGTCCATGGCTCCAAGCGCTAGGGTCACAGCGCTGACTAATTATGGCCGACAGAGATGGATGTATTTCATCACAGTCACTTTATGTGCCTCTCTCTTCTTCTGTCACCTGCACGCCACACGCCGTACATCCTTCCCCCTCCTAAACCATCCCCCAATTTTATCACCTGCTTGAGCATCCCACTGTCCTTTCTGCCTCTTCACTCCGTCCCGCCCTCTCCGCGCTCCCTGTTCCCCCCCCCCCCCCCCCGCACTGTCTCCCATCTCTTGCTGGCACGGAGCTCCGGCACTGGACGAAAAAACACGGGCGCTGCTCGTGCACACAGTCGTGCGCGCGCAAAACAATTGTTGCAAACGGGCCTCCTGAGGTGCAGCGGTGTGGGTAGGTGAAAGGTGAGGGGCGGCGGCTGAGGCCACGGTGCTCCTTCAGGGCTAAATGATTACATCCTCTCAAAGAACAGTTCCATTTCCGTCCTAGACAGCAGACGTGGCACCAAAGCCAAAACAATCTTGCTAAGTGCCAACCCCCCCCTCTCTTTCTCTCTCTCTCTCTCTCTCTTTCTCTCTCTCTCTCTCTCTCTCTCCCTCTCTTTCTCTTGCTATCTCACTCTCTTTCTCTGCCCACCTCTTCCCCTCAGCACATGGTCACAGCCTTACTCTCAGCCATTATGAGTTGTGCTACTATGAAAATTAGTTGGGGCGGATGAAGGTAATAGTGTAAACAAAAAAAGAGAGTGGTGGGGGAGCAACACTGCTTTGGGCGGCATTGATTGTGGAAGCAGGGAGCCATGTAGCGAGGAGAGAGCGAGATGGAGAGAGAGAGAAGTCTCCTCGGGAGAATAATGCTTTTTTTCCACACGGTTTTATAGATGACTAGCATGCCAAGCGCAAATGTGAAGAGAAGCATTGACCAGCTACTGGAAAACATCTAAGCCATTCAGGATCAATGGCAAATTGATCCCAGACCTATGTATAATGTAGGCCTGTGAACAGCCTCTCACTGCCCCCACCCCCTCCCCCCGTCTCTCTCTTTCTCTATCTAGAGATGGACCACAGAAGCAGAGGCACTAGATCTAGCTAGGAAGCAGAACACTGCCGAAGGTGTGTTTCAAACACGCGTTCTGGCATTTCTGCCGAGGTGTACGTTTGTCTGCTTAGCAACGAGACGAGGTGTAATGAGTGGAAGTGCTCTAGGATAGTTCTCTGGTCCTTCCCAGACTTGTTTAGACGTGGATGCTGCCTTTTTTTTTAATGAGAATCTGGCATGTCAATACCCAGAACTGCGGGGCGGGTTTCTGTGGAGAAGTAGTGCATTGTGGGTAGGTGGGAGCAGCAGCAGGAAGAGAGTTCACAATGGGCCGATAAAATGGATCACAGCGTGGCGTCCACCCCTCCCCTCCAGCCTGGGCATCCCTGGGAAGCCCCATGCAGGTCCTAATGAGCAGTGTGCTGGAGAGGGCATCGTTTTAACCCAGCGCAGGGACTCATAGAGCAGTCTCACTCCTCTTCAACAGATGCCAAGTGCAGCTGTCAACATTGCCACACTTGATTGTTAGTCTCTCTCTCTGTCTGTCTGTCTCTCTCTCTCTCTCTGTCTCTCTCTCTCTCTCTCTCTGTCCCTCACTCGCTCTCTGTCTCTCTCTTACTACCTCTTGACAGTTCATCCGGATAGTACATCTACTGCATTCTATTATGAGCAGAGGCTCAAACAATGTTAGACGCGAGCTGGAAGTTTTGAATTCCTGAAATAGATTCAATACCGCACACACTACTTTTCCCTGTTTAAAAGAGGTGTTCCACCATACAAGATTACATAGATGATACAGTGTCCAATGCATTATTGCTACTGCATTAAGAATTCATGAAGTCTCAACAACAAAAAAAACAAAACGATTCAGCAAGAGCACTTTTTCTTGCAGAATCTCACCAATGCCAACTTTTTTATTTTTTATCTTTATTTTTTTATCAAAATGCTTCCACTCTTTTTCTGTTTCTTTATACATTTATCACTGTTATAAACAAGAAAAGTTTGTCCCTCTCCCTCCCATCCTCTTTTTTGATCCTAATTTCCCTCCCTCCCTCCCTCTATCTCCGGTCTTTTCCTCGTCCCTCCCTGCGTCCGTCCCGTGTCCTAATTGTATTTGAATTTTGCCTGTGGCTGTGACACCAACCCTCCACCCCCCACACCCCCATCTCGCATCTCAACCCCCGCTCCAAGTGCATTTGCGGCTGGGGTCCGGGGGCAGGTCGGTTTCCTGGGCTGCCCTGGAGGAAATATCAGATGACCCGGCTCCCCACAGCAAGCCTGGAGGTTTCAAGGATGGCTTCTCGCACCATATCCATCCCTATCCCCTGCCTCACCCCCACGCACGCACGCACACACACACACACACACACACACGCACACACACACACACATACACTTCCTACTTTCAAGTGTGGGTCCAAGGTCAAAGCTTTGAGGGTGCATTCCCCAGACTTCACCATGAGGCTGGCTGGAGGCGCTGTGCTCTGCTCTAACCTGCTTTTCTTTTTTTTTTTTTTTCCCCCCTCTATGCTCTCATATTCATTTCATTACATCAGGCTTTTACTGCAATCAATACTGTTGCTAAAGTTTTTTTTTTCTCCGTCTAGCTATTCATTAAATGTCTTTTCATTAGTGTCACCGGAGCACCAGTATAGCTGGAATACAACTCTAATGAACATAAAAAAATACACAGCCAGTAATTGCTGACCCCCCCCCCCCCCCACCCTTTTTCTATTTTCGGTGGGGGCTGGTTTTAAATACTGTAGCTAAGCTAATGTAGAATGAGTCATTACTCAGCTCCGTTTTTACATAATGTGTCTGGAGAATCCTTGGTTTAAAAAAAAGGAAGATTAAACTCTTTAACTACACTATCAAGCATTGGTGTAATCCCTTGTATATGAACGGAAGGGGGCGGCGTGAAAGGGAATGTACCTCCGAGATTTCCCCTTCTCGCTCTGCAACGTTCCCACCGCTGACGTCTCACTCTCCGCCGGCCCAAATGTTCTTTCATAGCAAAAGGAGAACCGAAAAACAGAGAGAGGGAGAGAGACATTATGGTTTGTGTTTAGAGACAGGTGTCTGATGTGACTAGCGATAATGCCAAAATAGGGCCCATCTCTCCTTCTAATGGAAGGGTGACAGTTGTTTCGAGTGATCAGGTCTGTCGTTCCAAACGCGAGTGTTGATCTGCTCGGCGTCTCTCTCCACTCCCATAAATCAAAGCGACTGGAGGGAGAGTGTGACAGGGAGGCTCAAAACAAAACAGTGTAGCCCCGGGTCAATCCCCCACCGCCGCTGTCAAACAGTGTCGGAATTTGTCTCACATCTATGAAAAGAGTTTGGACGTGTGAGGCCCTCGTGAATTACATGCAGGTAGGATGACAGAGGCCCCCCGCCCTCTGATTCACATAGAGTCATTACGGACGTTTCTGACACAATCAAAGGAGGAGGTACGAGGCGGGATGGGGTGTGTGGGTCAAGGAGTTTGTTTATCTATCTGAATCGGCTTCTTCCCGGGTTTCCGAAAAAGTGAAACGAGACGACTGTGTCGGTGTCATATCCCGTTTCAAATAGGTATCCATCTCAAAAGAGGATTTCTCTGTGGAGGAGTTATCCGACTTCCGGGCTTAAAAATTGCGTCTGGAAGACAGTACAATAAAATGCAGTCATCTCAAAATGGAAATTCTCCTTCTGTCGCTTTCCTTTGGTCCTTTCACCCTGGCATTTATGAATAAGTGTGTGTGTGTGTGTGTGTGTGTGTGTGTGTGTGTGTGTGTGTGTGTGTGTGTGTGTGTGTGTGTGTGTGTGTGTGTGTGTGTGTGTGTGTGTGTGTGTGTGTGTGTAATGCAGCCGGCGCTGGTGTTAGAGGGATGGTCGGAAGGCAGAAGGTGTATGAAAGTTATGAGCTCAGAGTGGACTGATGAGTTGCAGAGTAGTGACGTGCGTATCTGAGTTGCCCAGAATCAACCTTTATGAGTTCGGAGGCGCGAGATGCGCACGTACTGTACACACATAATACTCAACGGCCACATCCGAATTCCTCCGTGCCGTAACCGCTACTCTGCTCTGACATGTTTAAGGAGCTGCTGCCTCTGCAAACACAACATCACGGTGTTTAGGGAGACAAAGGAAATAAATGGGAAGGTTGGGTTACAGCAAACACCTCCAGGTTGTTGTTTTCCCCCGGAATCTTTTTTTTTTTTGGCATCCGCTGTGTCAATTAGACAAGGTATTGCTCATACTCACTCTCTGGTTCACTGCTAGCTTATACAGATTTTTATTTATTTAGCCCAGGTTTTAGAGTGTGTTTACTGTACCTCGATCTCAGCTTGCACATAAAAAGAACCCAGTGTGGTGTATACATAGTGTATATGTCAACAGCCCTGGCTGTTTCAACCCCGGCTAGGCTCACGTCAGCCGGAGCAGACCGATGCTGATGGGAATGAAGGATGCAAACAGCCCCGCGGGTGCGGGATTCTGACCTGCGAGGTAGAGCAAGTCAGGGGCGGCGTGCGCAGAGAGTGAAAGAGAGAGGGGGCGGAGGGGGGTCCTGTGAATGTTTCCCTTATGACGGAGCAAGAAGGCCAAAGGCGGTAAGGTCAGCAGATAGTCCCGAGCCTGTTGACAGCTGCTGGCTTGACTTTGATGCACCATCAGCGTTCTGCTCGCTTCCTCCACGGCGCAGCCCCCATCCCCCTCCACCCTCCACCCCCCACGCCGCGCAGAGCCGCCAGCGTGTGCACTCAACCTGAACACGCACTAGCCTCTCATTACGCCGCCCATGCAAACTTTGTCTCTTTGCAGCTGTTTAATGACTGCACGTCTGTTTTTGTTTGTTTCCTCACCATAAGATTATTGCACCTTTATGGTTGGTTAGGGGGTTAGAATAATCCCTGGCATCTGTTAAGTGGGGGAAGGGTGTGTTCAGAGCCAGAGCCACGTTTGTTTGTATTTTATTTAGTTATCAGAGCATGCAGCTTCCGGCTACTAAGACGGGGGCTGAGGCTCCAAGAGTGTCGGAGTGATGGAGAGAGGTGTGCCCCTAATGGGCACAGAGGTCAGTGAGGGAGCCTCCTCACCGCCACCTACCCCACAATGACAAGATTGAATAAGAACACTGCCAACCCCACCAGTCTCGGCCAAAACAATGCGCACGCATTTCATGGCTGCTCGGCGTAATCTACTCTCAAATCTGTGCGTAGTAGAGTTGCTTTTACTGTGACACCGGTCAAGAATCATTTTCCTTTCTCTCAGATCTCTTTCCTGTGGCGCATCTTCGCAGACCTTATGTGAGCGTTGCGTTCAATAAATAGTTGGCAGACCGTGGTGGTCGTAGTTGGCGCACTTCAAATTAAAGTTGCGGAGAGACAAGGTTTGGTTGGAAGTTTCAAGGGGTGGGAGAAGCCTGGAGTTCTTCTTGACAGCCCCTCTCCAGCCTCCACTTAATTCTGCCTTCATCTTGCCTTCGTTGCCTCCGGTCATTATGGCAAGAGAACGGAAAGTTAATCAACGCAGCGCATATCCCGGCGTGCACCTGGAGGTGAGGGTGCCAGTCATGCTGCTGCCGCCTCCCTTACAGCCCCCCCGCCTGGGAACCCCCCCCACAGCAGTCCCCCCGGGGACCTCCTCATATGCCAGGTCACACAGATGACAGTTTTGACGAGCCAAGGGTACATCGTAGTGTTTACTCTGTGTGTGTATACATTTGTAAATTTGTGTGTGTGTGTGTGTGTGTGTGTGGGTGTGCGTGCGTGTGTGTTCGTCTCAGAGTCAGAAAGACATAAATTGGTTTCGTTTATGCGACAGCTCTGCGGGCCAGCCCATATTTCATACGCTTACTTATTTTTGTTGCAGACGAGCCGCTACCAATGCGGACGTTATTGCCCCTTGTGGGCGAGTAGAAAAGCTCACAACGGCGAGTGCCGAGGATGTTTTCATTCAGAGCCGAGGCTTACAAACTCACTCCGAGAGGTTTTTGTAACACTCCCAACATGTGTGTCGGGATATACATCCCAAGAAAATGAAAAGATGATATTATAGTGGGAGATGGCAGCGGGTCCGTCCTTGTGTGCAGCTCGCTCTGACAGTCTGAGTAGCTGACAAATGCTCTTGGTGAAGAGTGAATTGCTGGCTGTCGCTGGTAATCATTAGGTTGTCTGGCAGCATACAAAGTGCTTTTATTTCAGCCCCTTAGTTTGGTGAGAAAATGGCTGGGTATAGTCTGGCCTGCTCCCCCTTACTCTCAGGCTGACGTGGTGGGGTGGGGCGAAATGAAAGCATTTGAAGCGTCTCTATTTATGCCGGTGGCAGTTTTGGGGTTTTATTTACATTGGCGTCTACAGCCCTGTCTCCTCCGCGCAGGCTCGGCTGCAGAGAATTCACGCAGCCTTCCTCCAGGTAGCCCGTACACACGCATGTCAATATTGCGAGAGTGGTGTGTAATTATTATTCAAAGGTTAAAGAGTGGATTGATCCGTAGAGGAGTGTCAAGGGCAGATCAAAGGGATTTGGGGGAGGATTGGACCAAAAATGTTAAAAGCCGCTCACTCTCAAACACTGAGACGTCAATCTCCCCGCGAGCACCTTGAAGTCCTCAGAGAAAGACTTGATCAAAGCTCCTCCTAACAAAGATGCTCTGGAAGATGATCTGACCTCAGCCTCCTTCCTCCCTCCTCTCTCTTGCACTATATATATATATATATTACATTTAAAAACGTTGTATTTATTATATATATATATATATATATATATATATATATATATATATATATATATAAAATAATTTATTTTATATATTTATTTTGTTTATATATATATATATATATATATATATATATATATATATATATATATATATATATATATATATTTACCTGCGCAAGCACTCCCTTGTTTGCGCTGCCGGTGAGACTGTCTGAATATCAATGAAGCAGTCTCACCCATGTATTACAAACACAAGCAAACGGTGATTAAAGATGACGTATCTAAGCCTCCCTCCCTCTCTTCCCTGTTCTCTTTCTCACAGGAGATCGCAGCTTACTTGATAACGTTTGAAAAGCATGAAGAGTGGCTAACAACCTCCCCTAAAACAAGGTAAGACCATCTGCCTCCACCCCCAAAACCCTCACACCACTCTCATCGCTACCGCTTCGGATTTTTCGGCCCTGAACCGTGACGGGGCTGTTCCACTATGACTTCAGCGCGGACTTGCAGCCTTTTCCTTCTGGATTCAGCGTGGGATGTTTAATATTACAGGGTGGTGATGGCAGTTCAAAAAGTTTGCACTTTTTCGATAAATCGTGGAATATTCATGTTGACTAATAATGACCTTTTAGCAAGCCAATTAACATAGTGTGCAGCGGCGTCTGCCGTGAACGCTATGGTAATGTGCCGCTATCCGTCTGCACAGTCACCACTCGACTAATAACTCTGTTGAAGGCAGAGCTGTTTGTCTGGGTCAGGAGTCACACCTACATTAAGAACAAAATGCCAAGAGCTGCTGTAATATTTGGAACGAGAAAAACCTGCGCCAGCATAAGGACAATTCAATTTAGTTATCGAGCCAATTTGCAAATGAAAAAAAAAATGAAATAAAAAAAATCACAAACAATGCCCATTTCCTTCTCGGTTTTATTAGTGTATTCTGTCGCGTGAAATGGAGAGTCGACCGGGCGCTGGAGTCGCTTCGGCTGCGACGACACTGGCTGTGGTGCGACGTTGCCGGCTCCGTGCTCACTTTCCGTCACTTCCCAGAAAGTGGACGGCTCTTTGTTTGACTGGGTCCATGTAATCCCCTCGTGTTTTGTGGCGTGTGGACTGACACCCCTGGCCTATTGTGGAAAGTTTGTAATAGTACTGTCACACTGTCTGCCTGCAACATCCAATTTTCCCACTCCAGAAAATTGAGTTATTCACACCTATTTTACAAAGACCTGCATGAGGTCTCCTCACATGCAACGGCTCCTTGTACCCAGGTCATTATAGATGATAAAAAAAAAAAGAAAACCTCATCTCTCTCACTCTCTGGTAGCTGCCCTTGCTATGCTGGCATTATTAACAGTCCTCCTCCATGTGTAAATGGACCCTGGGCTGTCTGACACAGAAGCCATTCCTCTCCCCCCCCTGCCTGGAAGGGACATTGTTAATGGCTCAGCATAAAGACACTGCCGATTAGAATACATTTTCTGGTGTAATTATGGAGCAAGGACCAAAGGAGCACTACCATATCACCTTTTTGTTATCTTGACCCTCTCTCCACCACGTACAGGTACAGGTACACGTACATGTGCACACACACACACAGCAAATTAAACCTCAGTGGAACAAGCTAATTGTAGTCATGAGATACAGCCCCCATATTTGGCATTGCGTTCCCTCTTCGGGCATATGAGAAACTGCATGCACTGTTATCCTGCTGAAAGTAGTGTTAATGAAATTTAGCGCCGTAACAGGGAGAACAAAGCAGCGTGAATGTTGCAAGCTAGCTGCACAGCGGCAGCAGGATGGATGGGCATGGGCTAGCACTGACACCGCTGACCCGGTCGTTGGCTAGACCAGTACTCCATGGGATGTTGATGGGAGCAGCCATCAGCGGCAGACCTGACTCTCCAGGGTCTAACAGATCATTGCTTGACCCCCACCACCGCCACCACCACCACCCCCACACAGTTGTGTCCCATGAGTAGGTGCTGATGTGTTTGCGAATGTGGCACTGAGGGATAGCCCAGACTTCACATGGCCAACAGGAGCCATTATTGCTCTGGCATTTATAGAGGTATGAGGTGTGTATGTGCGTGCGTGCGTGCCTGTGTGCGCGTGCGTGCGTGTGTGTGTGTGTGTGTGTGTGTGTGTGTGTGTGTGTGGTGAAGCTGGTCAGGTGGGGAAGGAGGTTGTCAAGCGTTTGTGTTTCCCCAGCCATCAGTGAGAGGGCAGAGCACAGTGATGGATGTCAGGGCAGGGGCGGGCAGGAGGGCACCGTGTATAGCTGTGATTGATGGGAGGTGATTGATGGCCGGCCTTTTTTTATATGCGCCATTCTGCTCAAGGTCAGAGTTGAAGGGTCACACCGAGGGGACTGCTAGTTAAGGGCTAGTTTAATTTCATCTTTATCATTTATAATTGCAGACCTTGGTGTGTGCCCGTCTTCAGCTGTCTGATCGCGTGCGCACTCGCATGCGTGTCTGTGCAGAGCAGGCTAGACAGCGGGCTAAGCAGGCTAATTCAGGGTCAGTGGAGCACGCTGGGAGGTGGAGATAAGCAGCAGGGTCACGCATGGGCAGGCAGCGCGATGCATGGCTGATCAGCATGCATGCAAACACCCCGGCAAACGCAGGTCGTAAACACGTGAGCGGGCGGCAGGCAGAGCCCAAGGAGCTGACGCCAGCTGTTTGACCAAGGTGACACGGAATGTAGGACATGCCCCGAATAGAGATGGCACCCTGTCAACACCGGGAAGACGAGATGAGGTAACACAATTATATGCGTGTGCACAAGCCTTTTGCCGTTGCCGGCGCTCACACTCCGAGGTTCCCGGCTACTTCACTGTTTTAACAGTCGACCGATATGATGCAGGCTTTTGTTTAGGTCGGTGTCTGTTTGTTTATCATTTCCCCGAAAAGAAAAAAAAAAGTGACGCATGCCAGGGGAGAGTTGTGGAATACTGAGTGATTGATGTGCCTAGCTCTAGTAATACACATTCCATTTCAGATCGGAAGTGCAACAGCGCTTAAAATCAATACCGGCGTTCTCCCACTGACTGCTGGAACAGCACTACAGCTAATTCAAGCTGCACCTGTCAGAGCCAGGGAAATCTTTCCCAACTCGGGCCTTACACTTTAATTTACGCCCACTGCCTCGCTGGTTTCCATTTCCATTAAAGGGAGAGCCTGGCATTATGGCTTTAATGAAGGCCGCAGTCAGGCCGTGATTTAAGACGGTCGTTACCCTACCCCTCAACTCTGCAGGAGGGGAACACACTTAGAGGGACAATTAGGATTTTCCTCTCCCACATTTTCGCAGATGGCTGTGCTCATTCTTTCCGCTCACCTTTTTAAAGATGCAGCCCGTCGCCTCCGCTGGCGGGAGCAGAAGGCCAGCGGTGAAGAAAAAAAATAGCGAGCGCAATGCAAAAGGTGCTGCGTAGGGACGGTGGCTCCGAAACTCCAGCTGGTTGGATCCGCCACGGCCTCATCACGTGCGTCACGACGCGGGCCTTCTTTGCAAGCAGCCGTTCTTTGTTCATCATAAATGACACAAATGGCTCCTGGAGGCGCCGGGGCCCGTTTAGACCCCGTCAGACGGAGTATCTATCGACGGGGGGATGTCACAGAGCGGTCACTCTAAAGAGGTAAAGGACACCTGCGTGTCGTGTGGAGATCGCTCCTCATTAGGAAAATCCTTTCATGGGTTTATTGTTGTGGTTTCATTAGCGGACGACTCACGCATTCCCACCTAGAGAGGGCTTGATTTCTGAAAGAGTGGCTGTGTGGGTCCGTATATTAGTGTGTGTTTATGTTTGTTTATGTGTGTGTCCTTCCAGTAGTCTAACACGGACTTGTTACAGCTCGTGTAAACAACAGCCCGAACAATGCGCTTTGCGACTGAATCGCCTCGGCTTCGAGGCAAGTCAGGGAGCACACACAGGCGTCCGCATGGGCAAGCGTGCACACACACACGCACACACACACACACACACACACACACACACACACACACACACACACACACACACACACACACACACATACACATGCACACACACAAAGATGCCGCTCTCTTATATTGAAACTATCAAACAATAAGCACCGGTCCTCGGAGGGACCCACAATGACACTGAACTCAGCCGCCTCCGTGTCCCATCGCAATAGCCCTTTCTCCGCCCACACCCACACCCCCAACAACCATAACAACAGCAGCAGTGGCGGCGGCGGCGCTCCAAAATGAAACCCGGTCCCCTCAGACAGCTTGCAAAGACAATGCTTTTATTAAAACCTACAGCAGCAGCTCCACCCCAGAGGCGCAGAAACCCCAACCAGGCGGCGGACCAGCGCGGAGTGGCAGCCCCAAACCCGCTAATGACTGTTTGTTTGCTTTCGAATACGGTTTGTGTCTGAATGCGTGTGCGCTCAGCGGGTGCTGACATAACGTGCCTCCATAAACCCGCTCCTGCTTACATGCACTGGAAGCCGCCGAGCGTGGCAGAAGCGAGACGAAGCGTGAATTATGTGTTTGAATACATATCGTAGATTAACATACGCACACATGTACAGACGTGTTGAGGCGGCGTTCGTGCGCCCAGTTGACAGTGAAACTGTATGTGTGGATATATTTTTGTATAAACAATAGAGCATGCACAGAGTACATGTGTATTTGTATGACACAGAAGGAGGGCGAGAGAGGGGGAGAGAGAGAGGTTGTGTCTGGGTGAATCAGCCCCCCACCCCCACCCCCACCCGAAGCCACTATGTAAACTATGTTACTGTCGCCTAGTCTGGCACATGTTGTGAGTAAGTGTTGAGTTCTGTGTGTGTGTGTGTGTGTGTGTGTGTGTGTGTGTGTGTGTGTGTGTGTGTGTGTGTGTGTGTGTGTGTGCGTGTGCGTGCGCGTGCGTCTGATGGTATTTGGGTCTAATACTTTGTGGCACTTGTTGGCTGGCAGTAGGTCAGAGGAGAGTGGAGGACAGGAGCGGTAGCAGGAGAGAAAGGGAGGGAGAGAGAGAACGAGAGGGAGGGAGAGAGAGAGAGAGAGATGAAAGCCCATACAGTACAAGTAAATAGAGTGAAATAGATAACCCGCACAAGTGTGAGTGGAGGTATTTTACACTTTTTTATTAGATTATTAGCAGTGAACAAAGACAGGGGGGGACGCTGCAGTCGCACCTTTCAATGCCTTTGTAACATATGCTTCCCCAGCGAGTCGCTGTATAATGGGATGTAGCCAATATGTCACCCAGTGTTTTTCTAAGGTGAACCTGTCCTGCTGCCTTTGTTACCCTTCCCCATAGAATGATTTGTCACCGTGCTCTTTCTGTCCTTTCTCTCCTCATAACAACCCCTCCCCACCCCCCTACGTTCGTCACGGGTAAAGTTTGTGTCGTTCTCCCGCACGGTGACACCTTCGCCCGCCCACCCGCCGCTCCACACCAGTGAGCCCCCGGAGGACGCTCTGTCCCAGGCTACCTCCGCACCGATGAGGGGCCCCGCACTAAGGACAGCCAGAGCCCACCTGGGGCTCTGTGTGGGGGGCAGAACACCAAACACACCGGGGGGGCGGGGGGGGGGTAGGCTTACCGACTGAACAGGGGAGTAAGAGTGAGAAATGAAAAACGATGATCAGACAGAGGGTGAGCGTGATGGAGCAAGAGCGGTTTAAAAAATGGAAACATGTCGATGAGAAGAGGGAGCAGACCAGACCAGACAGGGTTGGTGGTGGTGGGGCGGGGAGGAGGGGGGGGGGGGTGATGGATGATGACAGAAGGAAGGAGCTGGAGAAAGATGGAATAGAGGGAGATTGAACAGACAGAGGTAGAGAGAGAGAAAGAGAGAGAGAGAGAGAGAGAGAGAGAGAGAGAGAGTGGGTAAACAGCAATAGAGCTGAAGCAGGGTGAGCAATGGATGCAATTGACAGATGGTGGAAAATCCTGCGGTTTTGGGCATGGGTGTAGCGAGAACGCGAACGGTCAATAGATTACGACTCGTGCCGGGCCGAGTGCCTGGGTGTTGGACTCCCGGCCAACTTAATAGAGCCTCTTGTTTGTCTGTCCTCTAAAGCGATGGCCGAGCGGGGCCTGGGGAGGCGGCGTGCAGCCCTGAGGCTAGTGGGAATGGACAGGGGACCAGATAGATGTTAGTTCTCATCCTAGCCAGCACCTAACACCCCTGCCAGCGTGCCCATCAGACACTCTATGATAAAACACACAGTACCACTGAGCTTCACGGCCCATTGTTCCTCCACACGCCCAGCTGGACTGAGGCTGAAATGAATCCTCGACTTTTATTTTTGCTTTATTTTGCTTTTTATAAACATACTGAGCTCCTT